>NW_026571047.1:28925351-28992851 GCF_026225935.1 Boleophthalmus pectinirostris
CTCTCTGTGTCGCTCTCTCTCGGTTTCTCTGTCTCTCTCTCTTTCTCTCTCAGTCTCTCTCTCTCTTTATGTCTCACTCTCTCTTTCTCTGTGTCTCTCTGTTTCTCTCTTGGTCCGCCTCTTTCTCTTTCTCTGTCTCTCTGTCTCTTGCTGTTTCTCTCTTTCTCTGTGTCTCTCTGTTTCTATTTCTTTTTCAGTCTCTCTCTCTCTCTCAGTTTCTCTCTTTCTATATCTCTCTGTCTCTCTTTCTCTGTGAGTGTCTCTCTGTTTCTCTCTCTCTTTCTCTTTCGGTCTGCCTCTCTCTGTGTTTCTCTCTCCTCTCCTTCGCTGTCTCCTTCTCTCTCTTTCTTTCTCTCCATTCTCTCTCTATCTTCACCTTCTTTCTTCCCATATTCTCTTCAACTCTAAGCTGGCATTGCTATTTTTAAATTCAGCTTTTGCTTTTACTTTTAATTTTAGAAGTTTCACTAAATACTAAAATTACTCTTTAATTATATAACCACTTTATGCATTTACAGTTACCATAAAGAAGTGGACTAAGGGAGTGTGACGTCACCTATAGCGTTCAGCTCCAGTCAAATGAAGCTCATCGAGACTTGTTTTAGGAACAGGAAATATTTACGAACAAAATAGCGAAATAAAAACACCAGGATCACGTAGACCTGGTTAATACGAAAATTTTTTATTTATTTATTTATTTTTTTATTTTTATAATTTGTCAAATTTGAGGGATTGGATACTCAGCACATCCACAACAAGACAGACTTAAAGGTTGTATAGAGGATTTTCCAAGGAACGAGAAATCCAGCGACTGTTTGTCCTTTTTCAAATGTTGCGCATGCGTGAAACCACCCCCCCTCCCCTACAGCTCCTACGTAGAAACGCCTCCTCCCTCCTCCTCCTTACGCCAGAAACAGGTTTGTTTACAGCCGGTGCACATGACTTGTAAACAACTAACTACAGTGTTGGTTAGGCAAGACGGAGAAGTGAGGAGCGGGGGGAGCAGGTGTGCGGACATTTCGTTCGCGGACGAGAAGTGAGGAGCAGGGAGAAGAGAGAGGAGAGTGGTGCGCGGAGATTCCGTGCCCGGAGAAGTGAGGAGCAGGGGGAAGAGTGGAACGGGCAGCAGGGAGAGGAGCAGGAAAGGGGTGCAGAGAAGGGTGCGTGGAGATTCAGTGCGAATGAACTAGCTACAACACGCAGCAGCAAGTGGACTCTTTCTTTGCCTTGAAAATTACGTTTTCAGACATAGGATATCGCTTTCATGTCCTGAAAAACGTTTGTGTAGCTCTTGGAAATAAAGTACGTTTTCATAATAAGCAGAAGTTTCCTGTCCAGGAGTAATTTGTGGACCAGTGCTTCAGTCTTTAGACCCTGCGTCTGCTTCAGTTGCGCCATCGCTGGAATGAATCTACAAGAATCACCTTAGTTTGGCTTCACTGCTTTTCCCCTTGTCTTCTTCTTTCAGCGACCTCAAAAACTGACTTTCTTTTGCGGCGAACTGCTCCTGGATTCTTGTCGCCATTGCAACAAACTTTGTGCGAACTGAAGGAAGATATAGGTCAAAAAAGCCGCTAAGAACCGTTGCGTTGGTGGAGTAAACAGCGTCTGTGCGTCTTGCGTCTGTGGACTGCGTGACAGTCGTACGTAAACCACGTACCGGCGGCGCAGGCAAGTCAGTTACACTAGAAACGTAGGGAGATTGATTGACAGCCTGTCAGCTCACAGATAACGAGGCAGTGTGTCGTTATCTATTGGCAAATGTTTAGCCCCACCACGTCCAGAGTTGATGAATTTTTATTCTCTTTTTTTTGGTCATCATAATTACAAGGCTACTGCATCTCTATAATCTATCATTGACAATTTGAAACAAAAAAATCCTCCATACATTTAACTAAATATAAAACTAACACGCATTAAAAAAATAAAAAAATTAAAAATAAAATAAATAATAATAATAATATAATACAAAAAAAAAAAAAAAAAAAAAGAAAAAAAGGGAAGGGAGGGGGGTTGGGGAGGGTGTGTGCAGTACAGAGTTTCTCAATGCAGTGTTTGCATGTTTGCATTTACATTTTTAAGGCTGTCAGATCAAATTTACATTTACATATTTTCTATTCCCTTCCCATATCTTTCATTTGTTTGTTTCTGGCAACCCCAAAATGCATTACTTTATACAAGCATTTACATACACATATATTTTAACATTGTCCGACAATATGATGTGCTTAGTTTAATACGAACATTTTAAACCAAAACAATGACACTCACAGCAGCAGCTACAGACAGAGAAGCAACGTTTTTCAATGTAAAGTGAATTGGAGCCAGAGCGGATGGAGCCGGAAGCGTCCCAGTGCTCATTTCCTATTGAGTTAACTATGTCCATTTATGAATACAGTCTATGCTTATACGCTCGCATGATGTAAAGGCCCATAGATTAGATTAAAACCATTCCAGGATCAAAACTTGACAAAGTGAACCCAAGACTTGAAAGAAATACTATGGAAAAAAACACGGCTCACCTCATATATCCTGCGTATCGTGACTGCAGCCCATAAAATCAAATTATTACGAGACATTATCACTAAAGATTCATCAACGCACATTCTGAACGCTATATAACCATAAAGACGTGTCACTTTTATGACGGTGTAATGAACAGAGCGGCGAGGACGAGATGAAGAATGGGACGTATCGCTTTATCTTCGCTAATCAAAGAGTCAAAGCTCAGATAGAGAAATGAATGACTGCGTATCAGAGTACACGTATATTATTGTGAAACTTCAAGGATTAAAGCAGACCTATTAAGCAAAACGGACTTTTCAGAGTCTTTCAGCCGTGTTACAGTTGTTTCCACGTCTCATTTACCCTCTCGAAGTTGTATTCGGAGTGATTTGTGCATGTTTGAGTAATCTTTTATCACTTTTTTTCAAGATGTTACATTGCTTTTTTCACAGTCACTTTTTTCTCCAGTTGTATTTTCTTAAACTGTGATATGTGTGGGATTTGAACAGTTATTTTGGTAGAAATTTAAAAAAATTAAACTCGCTAGTGTGATCCAAAGAGTTGTTGATACTTCTTTGTGATGTTGTTTACGGTGACGTCAGACCCACTGGGCTTCAGTAGTGTTGTAGTCAAGACCGCACGAATCGAGACCGAGACCAGTCCGAGACCACAGACCGAGAGCAGACCAAGACATTTGACGGCTGAGACTGAGACAAGACCGATACCATCTTCGTCATTTTCAACATTTATTTGTATTTTACAGTTATTTTGGCACACACACACACACCAGATAGTGCGTCGGATTTTTAAACCTGTTTTCCTTACTGAAGTTACATTCTCTTACTGACATTGACCAGCCTCTGTACATTTACCAAATGCACATCGTGACAAATACAGATGGTTTGAATGCGCACTTTTATTTGGCAGACTTACGGTAGACCTGCTCCGTGCTGTAGACCTGCTCTGTGTGGATGTGGCACTGTAGCATGAATTTAGATTAGTTTTTGCTTTGCGTTTTGTCTTGCTCTTCTAATCAACGCGCTTTGAGGAGGAAGCCTATGTGCGCTATTGGCAGGGAGGAACGAGAGCGTGAAAAGCTGAGGAGCGACGTGCTGATGTGAGGCAGATGGACAGGTAAGATGTTTTAAGAAGTTTAACCTGCTCTGTGATACATGCTGGTGCACGAGGGCGTGTGTGGTGATGTGCCGCGCAGTGTCCGCGGGCTCCAGACGTGCGCCCAGGCTGAGTCCAAGCACCTTCATGCCCGAGACAAGACCGAGTCCAACTGCGCTCGAGACCAAGACCATAAAAAAACGGTCTCAAGGTCGGTCTCGAGACCAAGACCAAGTCTCTAGGCACCACAGTTTTCTAACCCAGAAATCAGTAGACTTGTTTCTTTTACTTAGTCGTTTTAGATCAGGGATGTCCAAACTTTTTTCATCAAGGACCACATACCTAAACACAGACGAAGCAGAGAGCCGATCGAGGGCTGTAGACTGATGCTCAGTACAGTGAATAATTGAAATGTGTGCATGTTTAACATGTTACAATGAGCCATCAGTCTTTATTCATGCTAAGATCCATAAAACCACACACTAAATATTAAATATTAGCTTTATCTAGGTAGGATTTTCAAAAAACTTACAGGCCAATTCACCTGGAAGTCTCAGGGCCAAAAAAAAATTTGTCTGAGGGCCACGTTTGGCACCTGGGCCATAGTTTGGACATGGCTGTTTTAGATGAATATTGCGATTTAAAATGTGCAAATTATTACAAAGTGAAATTTAAACCAATTCATCTCCATGGGGACTATCATACTGTATCTTTAGCCGGATAAACACTGCACTGTTTTGATGCTGGTAGAGGATTTTTGAACGTGCAAAATATTGTAAACCAAACAAAACTGTCTCTGGCAACAGCAACTGCCACAACAGATTTTCAGTGACTCACTCTCACTGTTTGTGTTGAAAATCAAACTCCTAAACACGACCATGAACACTCGGACTGATCACAGACTCCTGAAAATGTCTCGTTGAAATCCATTTTGTATTTTTTTGCACATTGCCAGATGATCATAAAACTTTTGCTGACATTGTTTGCTCAAGTATGCATTATGTCCCTTTGGTAACTGCTACTCTGCAGATTTCTCTGATCTGGCCACGATTTTAAAACTTATATCAGGATATTCATCTTGTTTTCAGATTTGTAAGTTCTGAGTCTGGTTAATTCTAGTCTAGAGGTCGTTTATTTTAAGAGAACTCGTCAAGTGAAATGATCTTGCTGTTTGGACAGATAATTTCACTACTTTTAAGTCATTTTCTGATCAATTTAAGTGTTTATATCTTACATTTTGGCCAAGCTTTTTCCAGTATCGCCATAAACACCCAGGCAGAACACCCCCAGCGTGATGCCACCGCACAGCATCAATAGTTACCGATTTGTCCCAGCGACCGTCCCCTTTGTTTCCTCCACCCCCCCGATCTTTACAAACGGATTACCTGAGTGTAATTTATCTAAATGAAGCCGGGTCATTATGGTGGATCTGTCCCGTCTTTAGCACCGGCTCCGTATTGGATCAGTATCTCTTTAAACACAGCGCAAGCAGCTCTCCGGTCCTCAGCCTCACAAAGCACAGCATAATGGGGAATCTGATAAGTGTTCCTGGCCTCTCGGCACCACCATACATCACCGCCGTCCGGCACAGCTGCGGTTTGGGAGCAAGGAACTCTGGGAGATCGCCGGGATGAAGTTGATGAATTGTGCTGGTGTGGTGAGAGACTGCAGGGCCAGGCAAGAGGGAATAAAGGACTACAGAGGACATGAGAACAGTTGTATATTATCGTGCTACTCCGACGGCCATGTTTGGACTGTCTTTAAACAAGAGCTGCAATATTTATTCGCAATATTCTTTAGGCTCCAGTGCAATCCAATTAGACTGCAGTTTAGTCGAGATGCCTGCTTTGGTCTCATATGGTAATGGAGTAAAATACTGCGTGAAAATACCGCAGAGAAGGAAGGTCTAAAGACAGGGGGCGCTCTGGGGCAGTTATCCATTTGCTTGTTTCCTGTTAATGACTTTTCGCTGCTTCTAATGTAGGATTTTTTAAGTTACTGTTGGTTAAATCAGCAATTCTGTTAAGTCCTAGTAACTTTTGTTGAGATTTTAGGCTGGGAAAAAAAATTATTGCATTGAATTTGAAAGCGCTGTACCAGATTTTTACTGTGATAAAAATGTGAAAAACAGAATCACCGTATTTTTCGGATTATAAGTGGCTCCAGAGTATAAGTTGCACCAGCCAAAAAATGCAGCTAAAAAACAAAACAAAAACATATATAAGTAGCACCGGACTACAACTTGCACTTTTTGGGGAAATTTATTTTATAAAATCAGAGACCAGGAACCGACATTTCACCTTGAAAAGTTAAGTTGTAGTAAAAACAATAGAACAGAGAACAACAGACTGTTAACGTCACATATGAACAGTTCTTCAGATAAACTATAACATAAACAACAGAACAGAACAAGTTTACCAAACTCTCCATCTCACTCCAAATCACTAAATCCATTCAATTCTTCATCCTCGGTGTCACTTCTGAGCAACTCCACGACCTCCGGAGGTAAACAGACGCCGCTTCCTCTTCAGTGTCGCTGTCGTCAGACTCAGCATCAGTTCCAGATACAATTATTCCGGCATTTCACATTTCTTCATTAAACACTGGACAAAATGGTTGAAATATAAACAAAAAGAGACTTGACTTCTAGGCAAGGCAAGTTTATTTGTATAGCACAATTCGTACACAAAGTAATTCAAAGTGCTTTACAGAATAAGAAATACATTAAAATCATAATAAAAACAAATCAAAACATAAATAATCATGAAGATTAAAATTAAAAAAGAGAGACATAAATTGGAGAGAAAAGTGTGGAATGAAAACCTTTCAGTTATTTGCACAGTTAAACAGAAATGTTTTGAGCCTGGATTTAAACAGCGTCACAGAAGAGTCTGTCTCACATGTTCAGACTGTTCCAGGTTTTAGCTGCATGAACCTGAAACTCTGACTCCCCTTGTTTAGTCGTGACTCTGGGCACCAGCAGGAGGCCGGTCCCTGAGCTCCTCAGAGTGTGAGATGGTTCATATGACACTAACATGTCACAGATGGACTTTGGTGCTCGGCCATGGAGAGACTTGTACAAGCAGAGCTGCTTTAAAGTCTCTGAGCCACAGGAGCCAGTGCAGAGACCTGAGACCAGGACTTATGTGCTCGTACTTCCTAGTTCGAGTAAGGACCCGAGCTGCAGCGTTCTGGATGTTCTGGATGTTCTGGATGTTCTGGATGTTCTGGATGTTCTGGATGTTCTGCAGCGTCTCACAGCTCGTTTGGAGAGACCAGTGAGCAGAACATTACAGTATCTAACCTACTGGAGACAAACGCATGGATGTTTCTCCAAGTCTGCTACTTCTATATCCTTATAACAACGGAACAGTGCCCCAGATTTTTGTTTTTGTATTTATTTGTTTGTTTCTCAAAACTTGAAAAACTGAATAAATAAAAAGTAAAAAAAAAAAAAAAAAGAATTATTCGGGCCTTTCTGAATCCCGAAAGGATGATTTCGTGTCACTGAAGTTCAGGCTTTGTCCATCCATCCAGTGACTCCAGGAAAGTTTCCTGGTGCATCCTCCTGGTGTCACAAGTTTCTCGCTCACTCCAAACTTTCTTTCTGCTGCTTGATTACTGTTTTGAGCTGAATATTTCACTACTTGCAGCAGGACAGAGGCTCATTCTGCAGGAGACATGCGCAGTAGAGCCAACTGACATTGGTACAGAAGTAACAGGAGATACTGACACACAAGACTAGAGCACTTTCTCACGGCTGTCAGTCTGACAATTTTAATATATAATTCGCAGGAAACACCCAAACCATGTTCATTAATATGTGCTGTCCCTTTACAAATAAATAAATAAAAAATGAAAAATAAGAAGAGTATACTCAATGTTATATGGCACCAGTCACCCACCACTTCAAACTCCTGTGAGAGAAGACCAGCTTGAACCAGGTTTGTACATAATTTCATCTTAAATTAACTAAAATAAAGTGTAAAAATAAAACACCACTGTTTGTTGTTTAACTAAACCAGGAAAACCCTACAAAGTGATATCCATTTACTCTCAAAACGTTAATATAACTCGGGATTAAACAGGAACTTTAATCCAGTTTTACTTAATTAACATTTCCCAAAAAAATGTTAAATTAACTCTTGAACAGATTGGACTCATAGAAACCCTGAGAAAAATGTTAAAATTGATTCTGTGAGAGTCGATTTTAACACTCCACTTTTTGCTGTGTAGTTGAAAAGATGGACTAAATACAACGAGGACAAAAAAGTAGATTAAATTACGAAAATATTTGCTGAAACTGCAGAGGAATCCACGTACTTCTTTACTCATTCTGTATGTTGAACCATGACAGAGAAACAACAAAAAACATCTCATCTCACCTTTTAATCTACAGTACCAAGATGGCGTCCAAACTTACCTCTGTACACCAGCTCCTCTTTCTTTTCTAGCGTTCTCTGTGTCCTCTCCTCTTCTCCGGTCTCCATGGCGACTGATTGTGACTGGTCCTGTCCGGCCCGAGCACCGCGGGACACTGTGGGACATTAAGACAAAGTGGAGCTGTCGTATTTGGGAGCAGGACACTGTATCATGCCGGAGCAGAGGCAGGTGGGCTGGTTAACCTGTCAGCGGCGGAGGAGTTCACACAGATATAAAAATACAGAGGCCACAGACAAGCTCGCACGGGTTTAACTAAAGAGAAGAAAGTTTGTCTGGGGTTTGTACTTAAAGGTGCGTTTTGTAAGTTTTCTGCCGTCTGCTTTTATCTGTGGGGATGTTATCGCTTTGTCTGAAATGTGAACGTGTGGAAAGGTGATCCTGTTTACTATTTGAGTTTAATGTATTATTGTTAGTATTTTTTCACTTAAAACATGTGAAAATCAGAACTAGTGCATTTTAACCCGTTTGCAGTGACCCAAAGTTATTCCTCACTTACTTTTTGTATCCTAATTATTCATGGTGATGAGTTCATAAACACTTTACACAGTTAACAGCACCTGGTTCCTGGTTCGCAGATGACAAAAATGCTTTATAATTAGATGCAGACAGCACAGAGGTCTTATTTTGACCCCTTAAGAGCTGCTTATACACAGTGTTGGGAGTAACAGATTACATGTACTGGAGTTATGTAATCAGAGTACAAATTATGAGTAACTGTATTCAGTTACAGTTACTGTTTCAGTGAGTGGTAATTGGATTACAGTTACTTTGTTGAAATAAATGGATTACACAGCGGTATTTTCCTGTTTTCACATTTTGGGCTAAATCCCCCCCATTTAAATTTTTTTTTTTTCTCGATAACTCCACTCATTGCCGGAAACTAAACCAGGTCTAAACTAGATCTAAACCAGGACTAAACCAGGTCTAAACCAGGTCTAAACCAGGACTAAAACTAGATCTAAACTAGATCTAAACCAGGTCTAAAACAGGTCTAAAACCAGGTCTAAACCAGGACTAAAACTAGATCTAAACCAGGTCTAAGCCAGATCTAAAACAGGTCTAAAATCAGGACTAAACCAGGACTAAAACAGGATTTAACAGGTTTAAACCATGCTTCTATCAATAATATTTTTAATATGGTTAAGTAAAGTCTGGACTTTTCATTGTCTTTTAGCAGACAAAACATCTTATGCTACGATATCCTGGTCTTTGCTTCTCTACAGCAAATCAAGTAATCCAAAGTATTCAGATTACGTTACAAACTACATTCTGGAGTATGTAATCTGTAATCTGTAATCTGTAGGGGAATACATTTTAAACGTAACCTTCCCAACACTGCTTAAACAATATATCTGTACTGAAGCAAGACTAATCGTGATCATTGGAATTATAAGGTTCTATCTGATGTTTTTTTGTTATCCATACTTTCTGCACTGTAAACCCTGAGAAGTAAGGTTTATTAAAAAAAAAAAAAAAAAAAAAAAGATGGGAAACAAAATGCACATCCACAACACTCAAGTAAATCCAGAAAGTATTTCACTTTACTTGGCTAAATCAGCTACACTCCAAGTATAGTGCACTTGCTATGTCCACTTTACACTACTTTACTTGGTCATTTAACCTTATGATATTTAACACAAATTACTAGGATTTTGCAAGGTCTCTACTTAATGCGTAATATTTGACACTATTTACTATGACTTGGCAAGTTCTGTTGACTTCTTATATCCAACAATAATTTATGATATTGTAAGTTCTCTAACTTTTGACACTTAACTATGGCTCCTCAAGTTCTGTTCATTTGTATAGTAATAATTGAATCATGCTTACACTACCGGTCAAAAGTTTTAGAACACCACACTTTTTCCAGTTTTTTACTGTTGACCAAAACATTTTCTAAACTTTTGATTCATTAAAGTGTCCACCTTTGGCAGATATTTAATGAACTTAACTTAATTAACATGCCCAGAACACCTTCTGAGGGAGGCTCCCAGGAGGCATCCGGAACAGATGCCCGAGCCACCTCAACTGGCTCCTCTCGACGTGGAGGAGCAGCGGCTCTACTCCAAGCTTCTCCCATGTGACTGAGCTCCTCACCCTATCTCTAAGGGAGCGCCCAGCCACCCAGCAGAGGAAACCCATTTCGAGCGCTTGTATCCACGATCTCGTCCTTTCGGTCATTACCCGGAGCTCATGACCACAGGTGAGAGTTATAACATAGATTGTCGGTAAATCGAGAGCTTTGCCTTTCGGTTCAGCTCGCTCTTCACCACCATGATCCGATACAGCAACCGCATCACTGCGGACGCTGCACCAGTCCACCTGTCAATCTCACGCTCCGTCCTCTAGGGCTGGGTATCATTAAGAAGTTGCCGATACGATATATACCTCAATACACAGGCCACGATACGATACATATCTCGATACAGTGCACTTTCGATTCGATATGATATATTTCAAATCGATTCGATACGGTTCAATAAAAAGTAAAGTCTAAATCATGGCTGTGATACTAAAAGTGTTTGTTAAACCACTTCTTGTGCAAAGTTCATATGAAACACAAACATTTTAATCCTCAAAACAGTGTCAAAATGTCAAATGTGTCGCATAAATGAGTTTCCTTTCACTCCACAAGCAACAAAACTGTAGCACTGTAACAAAATAATTTAGTAAAACACACGTAAAAATACTCTTGGTGATAAATCGATACAGAAGCCTACAATATCAATACTGTATCATCACATTAAACGATACGATATATCGATATTCCAATATTTTTGCACACCCCTACCGTCCTCCCCTCACTCGTGAACAAGACCCCAAGATACTTGAACTCCTCCACTTGAGGCAGGGACACTCCACCCACGTAGAGAGGGCAAGACACCTTCTTCCAGTCGAGAACCATGACCTCGGATTTGGAGGAGCTGATCCTCATCCCAGGCGCTTCACACTCGGCTGTAAACCGCCCCAGTGCACATTGCAGGTCCTGGTTCGATGAAGTTGTCAGAATAATTTTATTATCCCATATTTGCTAAATACTTGTGTGATATTCTATGCCTATGAGTTAACCATTTATGTACTACAATTCTTTGATTTATAATGTACCAATCACTTGTATGAAAATGAATAACCTCTGTGTGTTTGACAACTGTGTGCAGTGTCCTATCGCTCTAGTGAACCTCGAGATGATTCCTCACATGAAGCCAACTTCCACTGTCACACATGCAAGAGTTATGATGGTGTCTGTCCATACCTAAGGCACCTCCTGATTGTTAATCATGTTTTATGTGTTTGTACTATGCATAGCTGCACCAGTTTCTTATTATGTCTTTGCTGTTTCCCCTTCCCCTTGAGAATTATCGTTCTGTAACTAGGGCCTCCTAATGAAATAAAAAGAGGAGAACGGCCTTGAAGCATCAGAACGTGTGGAGACTGTTGGTTTTGATGCCCACTCTCTGCCCGTTCTCCTCGCGAGTAAAACTGAATTAATCTCTTGTCTTTCTTCTTGTTTACAATGTTTAGATAAACCTAACAGAAGTCAACAGGACAACATCATCTGTGAACAGCAGAGATGAAATCCTGTGGTCCCCAAACCAGACCCCCTCCGGCTCCTGACTGCGCCTAGAAATTCTGTCCATAAATACAATGAACAGAACCGGTGACAAAGGGCAGCCCTGGCGGAGTCCAACATGCAACTATCTACTGAACAAAATAGATGTTAACTTGAAATCTACAGCAACAGACTTATAATTAATAAAAGAGTTAATCAAACATGTGTGAATGAAACAAAACAAAACACAACTCCAGGTCTGTTTTTGATAAGAAAACGACATTATAACATGACTAAAAGCCCACAAGAGTCAATTTTGTGTAATATACGACATTTAAACCTCAATATGTCAGAGATTTTACCTTTATTACATGACAAACATTGACTACAGCCCCTTTAAATCAGTATTTTGCCACACTGCTCCACACCCAAGTCGCTGCCGCTTCTTTGAGCCCCGTCTAAAGAAACACGTAAAATAAATATTA
Organism: Boleophthalmus pectinirostris; assembly: GCF_026225935.1. Lineage (NCBI taxonomy): Eukaryota > Metazoa > Chordata > Actinopteri > Gobiiformes > Gobiidae > Boleophthalmus > Boleophthalmus pectinirostris. The sequence continues at coordinate 28,937,448 of NW_026571047.1, forward strand.
CCCCATTTACACAGTTCTGCGATCGCTCCCATGTCAACATCTAACCAACCAAAACATTCTCTATCACACGTGAAGCCTATGAGAACTCCCATCGGGTCTGAAATCAAGTTTAAACAGAAAAACGCCATTCAAAAGCACTCCGAATGCTCCGTGTTTATGTTCTGGTTATGTGGGCGTCAGCGTTTCTCACTGCGCTGGGTTAGCATGTTTGTTGTTGCTTGATGTAGCTGTCGGCCGTGATGGATGGAGCTGATCATGTGAGGAGAAAACGGACGGCGGGAAAGAGCGGGAGAGGAGACAGATGTGTTATTTAGATGGAGACATTAGATTCACTTCACTCACTTCAAATGAAATGTTTCGTATCTGCAGAAATAGACAGGCAGTGAATGACACAAAGTGAAGGCAAAGCTAGTGGGGCAATAACAAGTAACCACGGTAACCAGGCGACCACTTACCAGAGTGTTTGTTTATTCCTTAAAAATATATGTAATAAAATGGGGAAAAAAAACAAACAAAACTCATGTGATATTAAAATTGTATTAATTCATTTTTTTCTGATGGAGGGTTCATTACTTACTTGTCTCCATGGAGATGCTATTGCTTTGCCTGAAATGTTCCATAGTATGGTGTTTAACTTGTTATGAAACAACCCATGGAGACTAAAGTTTCATGAGAGCCTGGATTTACGAGCTATAAACTCGGGCGGCAGATCAGTTAGTAGATTGTTTGTCCACTAGGGGTTTGTAATGGTACACAAAAATTACGGTTCGGTGCACATCTCGGTTTTGAGGTCACAGTTTGGTTCATTTTTGGTTCACTATGGAAACAAAATGCAAAAAACAAAAACATTTACTTGTTGTTTATTTGTGTGTTTATTAAACCAACAATTTGTTTTAACATTATACAAACGAGAAAATCAAATAAATGCACAGTGCTGCTTGGTAATACTAATATGTTAAATAAAATATTCTCAAATAAGCAACAAATGTGTGAAATATTCTAAAAAATAAATTCCTTGTAAACCCTAAAACTTTTCAAAAAGTAAAATGCAGCACTAACAGTTCCAGCATGAAGTTTTACTCAATCTTCATATTCATATACGGAAAAAAACTTGTCCACATTGTCTGTAGCAAGAACAGATCTTACAATGTCCCCAGTGGTTGAAAATACACTTTCGCTAGAGACAGAGGTCGCGGGTATGGGGGGAGGCGGTGGGCGGAGATTTTGTGCTGGCGAAAGGCAAAAGTGAGGGCCGCGGCGCGATGACCGTAGTTTTTTGAGGATTCACGTGGTTCGGAGGGACGTAGTCAAGGTGAGGGGCAATTGTTGTCAAGGTGGTCGCCCTAACTATAAAGCTCTGCGGGAAACATTGTCACCCCAATCGCGGACGAGTTCCTTCATGAATATTAAAGAGCCGAGCCTCCGTGTAGCTGCACATGTAGCGGCGGAATGTAAACACACTCAAGTTGCCCTACACCGAACCGAACGTCCCGTAATGAAGCGGTTCAGCACGAATACATGTACTGTTACACCTCTATTGTCCACTGATCTGAAGGTTGGCGATTCCAGCTCCTACAGATGAATACTGTCGTTGTGTCCTTGGGCAAGACACACCTCATCCCATTGTCTATGTACACTGGTGTGTGAATGTTTGTTTTTGTTCTTGTGATTTGTCCCAGTTTTATCCAAGAAATGTCTCAGGCGTCCCTATTTTGGACCAATCTGATCCCCGGCAACAATAAAGAGAGGCATAAATTGGTTAGTCAGGTTGGTGCCGCCTAGTGCCTCCGCTCAATTTCATTTCTCTCCAGCAACTAGGTCAGGAATCAAAATACACTAGATGGTTCGCAAAAACCCCAGAAGTGCGAGTTTGGGCACCAGCCAATTAGAGAAGAGCAGTACATTCTGTGGTGACAACGATTCCCGAGATCGAGGATTTAAAGCTGGAACAAAGAGAATGTTTTTTGAATTTTATGAAGGGGAAAGACGTTATTGTCCTTCTTCCTACGGGATTTGGGAAAAGCTTAATATACCAGTTAGCCCCCTTAGCAGTGCATTACATACATCATGACCAAATAGCAGCGATTGGTTAAATAAAAAAAGTGCCCGCCTACAGAATGAATTCTAATGCTGCGAGGTCAGATGGTTTCTACGAAGTGAAACCGTCTGATGAGTCAGACTAATAAATTGTCATTTGTTAAGTTAAAGCACAGAAAAGCTGCTTAAAAATGACCAAATCCCAAAGAAAATGTGAATATACCGACGCACAAAACAATTTTCCTCGATTACGCGCTCGTTTCACAGTTTTATTATTACCAACCAACCCAAACCAGGGACGTCCCAGTTTTTATTTTGAAAATCCAATCACAGATAGCGTCCCTGCAGTAGAAAAGTTACGTAACGCGTCTTTAACTGACAGCCACATCTTTCTTGTAGGTTTGCATTCCCATAGCCGCCCGCCTACGCATGCACGGTCTTTTCCCTCATATGCTAATCTTCGGTTTAAACTCCTCGGGGACTTGTGTATTTGGTGGTCGGTCCTACACCAGGAGACAGCGGCCGTGACAGTGACGTATAGTTACTGTCTGCTAACTTCAGATTTGCCACCTTGTTAAGTTTTGATTTATGTGGGACCATTTCACCGAGGTAATTGGCCGGGACTGTTGTAGGAAATAATCAGAGCGGTGTGCGAGGCTAACGAGACAGAAGCAACACACGGCTCTGACAGTTATTAATGACTATTGTGATGTACAGGTTACATGGGACAAAGTGACATTTAAAACATATTGGGAACAAATGTAGGTAAAGTATGCAAAGTAAGAGTATATAGGACTGGGTGATATGGTCAAAACATATTCTATTATCTGTTCTTTTGTCTGTATTATAAACAAAACAATCAAATGTGGCTTCCTGGGAATTTTAATCATCATTTTATTCCATTACAGAGATCTTATTTTCTTCTCGTTAACGTCTGAATTCCAAACAACAAGCTTTTACCAATTATTTATAGACAGCTAAAACTAAAATTCATAAGTAAAAAGTAATTAATGTCAATCAGAACTGTTTAAATTATTTTTGCGTACACCAAAATGTAGGGCTATGGAATTTGCAATAATAAACTGCGTTCAATTATCCATCCATTTCCCACTCGGATCTCGGATATGGCATCACGTCCATGTTTCAAGAGTTTTATTATGTTTCGCGCTATCTGCCCCATTCTGGTTTTGCGTGTCCGACCTGAAGAAAAACGTGGACGCCGACCGCAAATCTGTTATTGTTGTTGTTTATCTTATGTTCGCGACTCTAGGGATGTTTAGCATTTAAAACAAGAGTTTAAAACAAGTCTTTGTTCAATGTTGGTATCACCACAACACCGAACATTAAAACGCCGACCATCTCAACACCGACAAAGACACCGGCTATCACAACACCGACTACCTCAACAACGACCACAACACCGACCACAACAACACCGACTACCACAACACCGACTACCTCAACACCGACTACAACAACACAGACTACCACAACACAGACTGCCTCAACACCGACTACCACAACACCGACCACAACAACACAGACTACAACAACACCGACCTCAACAACACCGACCACCACAACACCGACTACCACAACACCGACTACCTCAACAACGACCACAACACCGACCACCACAACACCGACCATCGCAACACCGATTACCACAACACCAACTACCACAACACCGACCACAACACCGACCACAACACACTGACTACCTCAACACCAACCACAACAACACCGACCACAACACCGACTACAACAAAACCGACTACCTCAACAACGACCACCACAACACCGACTACCAAAACACCGACTACCACAACACCAACCACAACAACACCGACCACAACACCGACTACACCACAACACCGACTGCCTCAACAACGACCACCACAACACCGACCACAACAACACCAACCTCAACAACACCGACCACCACAAACACCGACTACCACAACACCGACTGCCTCAACAACGACCACCACAACACCGACCACAACACCGACCATCGCAACACCGACCATCGCAAAAACGACCATCGCAAAAACGACCACCACAACACTGACTACAACAACATCCGACTACCACAACACCGACCACCACAACACCGACTACCACAACACCGACTACCACAACACAGACTACAACACAGACCACCACAACACCGACCACCACAACATCGACTACCACAACACCGACCACCACAACACCGACCATCGCAACACCGACCATCGCAAAAACGACCATCGCAAAAACGACCACCACAACACTGACTACAACAACATCCGACTACCACAACACCGACCACCACAACACCGACTACCACAACACCGACCACCGCAACACCAACCATCGCAACACAGACCATCGCAAAAACGACCATCGCAAAAACGACCACCGCAACACTGACTACAACAACACCGACTACCTCAACACCAACCACAACAACACCGACCACAACACCGACCACCACAACACTCAATCATCACAACACTGATTAACAGACCCAAAGGCAGTGATACAGATGCAATAAAATACTGCAGTGATACGAGTGACTGAAATTGTCATTTAAACCACCGAAGTGTCCAAACATAATGGAAACACTTCATACTCAAAAGTGACACTGGGCGCAGATGTCTTGGATTCTATCTTGGAATCCTTGCTCGGTCTACTCCGAGTTGTTCAGGTTCTGAGTTGCGCCGTCCGAAAAGGGGTGTGCCAGTGCTTATCGCTAGGCAACGTCCTCAGACCTCCGAGTCGGATGGAAAAACGAACACACCACAACTTGACTTCTTTTGCTTTATACTCCTCTTTAAAGAAGGAGTATTATGCAACATCAGCATTTTGGAACCTTCTGTGATACTGTAACGTTGGTCCCTCATCAGAAACATGCCTGAAGTGGTTGTATATGTCATCCATGCATGTTTGGGTAATCTAGTGATCTGTCCCCAGTGCAGTAGTTTCATTAGAAACCCAGTGCACTGTGATTTTAATGTAATAACGCTCTTCTCTGGAATGTTTCACAGTATGTTATTAAACTTTTCTATCTTCATGGAGACCAAACCAGATCAAGTTACAGGTCAGATCTGTTTTTATTAGGTATTTTTGAGCTGTAAAACCACCCCTAATTTAATAAATGTAAGGTAGAGCTATTTAATGTCACACTGTGGAACATTCCAGGCAGAGCAATGACATATCCGCAGAAACAAGCAGCTGACAAACCCCCCAATCAAAAGGTGCAGCTCGTTTCATTACTCAAGCAAAAGCAAAACCTTCACTGCTTTCTTTACTAATAAATTCATAACATTTGGAAGTCAGTGACACTTACAATCTACACCATTTATCATCCCTTCCTTTTAAAAACCTAAAACAAATTGCACTTTTCTTCGTCTTTTGTGATTCCCGGCGGAGAAACCTGGCTCTCCGCGTGGGCTCCCTTCACTTTTGGGGTCAGAGCGTCTCTCCGGTGTAACAAGGCGAGCATATGTCCCCTCCACTCCTGCATGTCCCAGAACAACCCAATTAATTTATCAATCTGTGGAACTGTCATGCCCGCACAGTCCCTCTCTCTCCAGTGAACGCCAGCCAAAGGGGATTCTGGGTAATTGCACACGGGCTTGACAAACTACAACATCGTTTTTATAGCGTGTATAGAGTGTATTACTTCATTAGTGCTGATAATATAAAGTTAATTAGATTTACTTTATGGTAAAATTTGATCTCAACTACTCACCAAAATCAATGTGCGGTGTAACAGAATTATATTATCCAATATTATCCAGTCTCATAAAGCTATTGATGACTCTTGCAGTATATCTGGTTGCAAGCGTCTTTGCCTACATTTTATTGAAGCAGGGGCACTACATAGACCAGGAGTCTTCAATGTTTTTCAGGGCAGGGTCTCCCAAATTGATGGTGAACTGGAGCAGGGACCCCCTACTATATACATGACATACAATTGTGTTTTATATTAAATTGGGCCTTGTGTCATGTATAAACAGATCTCGAAACAAACAGATAAACACTCTGTTATTGTACATTCAATACTAGGAGGATATTCCATCGAAGTCGCTTAAAGGTTGTATAGAGGATTTTCCAAGGAACGAGAAATCCAGCGACTGTTTGTCCTTTTTCAAATGTTGCGCATGCGTGAAACCACCCCCCCTCCCCTACAGCTCCTACGTAGAAACGCCTCCTCCCTCACCACGCCAAAAACAGGTTTGTTTACAGCCGGTGCTGCTGCACATGACTTGTAAACAACTAACTACAGTGTTGGTTAGGCAAGACGGAGAAGTGAGGAGCAGGGGAGGCGGAGACATTTCGTGCGCGGACGAGAAGTGAGGAGCAGAGAAGGAGAGGGAGAGAGGAGAGAGGGGAGCGGTGCGCGGAGATTCCGTGCCCGGAGAAGTGAGGAGCAGGGAGAAAGAGCGGAACGGGCAGCGGGGACAGGAGCAGGAAAGGGGTGCAGAGAAGGTTGCACGGAGATTCAGTGCGAATGAACTAGCTACAACACGCAGCAGCAAGCGGACTCTTTCTTTGCCTTGAAAATTACGTTTTCAGACATAGGATATCGCTTTCGTGTCCTGAAAAACGTTTGTCTAGCTCTTGGAAATAAAGTACGTTTTCATAATAAGCAGAAGTTTCCTGTCCAGGAGTAATTTGTGGACCAGTGCGTCAGTCTTTAGACCCTGCGTCTGCTTCAGTCGCGCCATCGCTGGAATGAATCTTCAAGAATCACCTTAGTTTGGCTTCGCTGCTTTTCCCCTTGTCTTCTTCTTTCAGCGACCTCAAAAACGGACTTTCTTTTGCGGCGAACTGCTCCTGGATTCTTGTCGCCATTGCAACAAACTTTGTGCGAACTGCGAGGAAGATATAGGTCAAAAAAAGCCGCTAAGAACTGTTGCGTTGGTGGAGTAAACAGCGTCTGTGCGGCTTGCGTCTGTGGACTGCGTGACAGACGTACGTAAACCACGTAATGGCAGCGCAGGCAAGTCAGTTACGCTAGAAACGTAGGGAGTTTGATTGACAGCCTGTCAGCTCACAGATAACGAGGCAGTGTCGTTATCTATTGGCAAATGTTTAGCCCCACCACGTCCAGAGTTGATGAATTTTTATTCTCTTTTTTTTGGTCATCATAATTACAAGGCTACTGCACCTCTATAATCTATCATTGACAATTTGAAACAAAAAAAATACTCCATACAACCTTTAAAAAGTCCACTTATCCTGAAATCCTGAGTTGAAACTGTCTCCATCCCCGGGCCTCAACTTGTTCCATGACAGAAATAAGCCTGAGTCTGACCAAAACTAATTCAGGCCTGAAGTTTAAGCTGCATTTTGTGTGAGCTCGCGGCATCACATCACAGAAAACGCGCTCAAAGTGTGACTTTTTTAATAACTGGATTAAACGAGTGAGGACCCACGATGCACAGACAAGAATTTGGTTTGGGCCATGGAACTTTTATGGTCATTCTGATCTGAGGAGCGAGAGGAAAGGCACGACTCCCACCTCTGCTCCTGTTCTCCCCCTCCTCTCCCGGTCGCTCCGTGGAAAGAAAGGAGGCTAAAGAGAGAGAGAGACAGATGTAATGAAGGAGTGAACAACCAGAACCCACTGAAAACCAGTTAAAAAAAAAAAGAATAAAAAAAAAGTCTAATCAACCAAAGATTTCATGACTCCCTGCAGTACCTACACGACCCCCCTGTTGAAGACCTCTGCAATAGACCAGGAGCCTTTGATTCTTTTCAGTGCAGCAAACCCAATAATATGTCTAGTCCAATTAGGTCCATTTGGCTTTCATATTTTAATAATTTATGGATTGTTATAGTCAGACCTGTAGTTTTGTGTCATACCGTTCTTTGACACAGTTTTGCCCATGATTTGTTCTTAAAGAGCGAGACAGACAGATACTTTTTTGATCCAGAGGGAAATGAGCGTCTCAGTTTCCTTCATGTCTCAGTCAAAGGTTTCAGTGCAGTTTAACAGAAGGACTGGTCATGGAGGGTCAGCAGATCTGTGTCAGGGCAGTCTGAGGAGATGAAGAGCCCTCAGGACAAAAGTGTCTCTCCTCTGTGTCCTGCAGCATCACAGCAGCCTCCAGGGGGCGCCAGGTGAACACTCCGCTCTGGTGTTTCGGTTGGTAAAATGGTTCATTCCCTCAAAGTATTTCCTCTGGAAGGTCTTCTGCCACATTTCTTGCCACATAAGGTGTAAAACATCTGTCACATCTCAAATGTCCATAGCTACATTGCCCAAACCCAGATCCTCTTGCATTCAAACATAAAATAGTAAAAAGTTTTTATTTTTATTTTTTATTATTATGTCACAAAGATGCTTTACAGAGCATTATTTATTCACTCCATACCCAGTGGTGGTACTAATGAATCGTGGCTGCCAATCAGCGCCATTGGTCCCTCCATCTCACACACACACCACTTTCATACTAGGCAATGTGGGTGAAGTGTCTTGCCTAAGGACACAACAACAACATTTTTGTGACTGGCGCCCCACTCTGGCACCTGGTTATTCCCTGGGGTCTCCCAACCAAGTACTAACTAGGCCCGGTCTTGCTAGGGGCTGTAAGAGGCTCCCTGACCAGGCTATAATACAGTTATCCACAATATAATCATTGAGGTGATACTGTAATTTGAGATGTTACATTATGTCTCCAAAACATTGAAAATACAATGTTGAAGTAACAATAGAATTTACAGTGTTTAATTTCTATATTCATGTCTATAATAATATTAATATCAGCCGTATAAGATCTTTGTATTGTGTTCCATATTCACAAATGAAGCGTTTTTTTTGCCTTCTACATTGTCAAAGCAAACTCTTCGCCCACAGCTGCTCTCTGTCACTGTGTCTCCCGTCGGTCACCACTGGCCCCGCCCCTCGGTCACCTCCCATCATGCACTGCAGCGGGCCCGTCCCATCACTGCAGCAGATTAAAGTGGAGGTCTGTGGTGGTGGTGGAGTCGCTCACGGTGCCACTGGACATTACTGCGACGCTGAGATGACGATCTTTGTCAGCCATTATTTCAATCCACGAGAGACTGGTGCCCTGTCTGTGGAGCTTTGGATCAAACACACAGACACAGGGAAGAAAAAAAAAAACAATATATGAATGTGCATATTATTTCAGACAGATAAACACTGTTGATACAAAAAAAAACAAAATAACAATAAAAATGTGAGAAAATAACAACCCATTTGACTTTTTTGGACATTCAGATGCTTTACAAACAATAAAAAAATGGTGCAAATAAATTGACATGATGCTGAAATATAATAATATGTTAAAATGTATCTAAAATTTAATTCTTTATATTTGCTCCTTCTGCAGTTTAGAGATTTAGATTATTTTAAGACAGACGTGTTTTATTCTCCAAAAATAATTCCTGAATTTGCACAATAGTTCAGTCAGATAAATATACAAATAATCATAATAATGTATCTAAATGTCTTTTTTTTTTTTTTTTTCATATTTGCTCCATCTACAGTTTATAGATTTAGATTTCATGATTTAATTTGTGTAGTATATTTTAAAATGGACTTGTTTCATCATGATTATTGTAAAAAAAAAAAAAAAAGTCCTGTTTGTTAAATTGTATAAAATTATTTGTTAAACTATCTGTAATTCTTGATACATACAAATTAAATCACACTTATATACCAAGAGAAGCAAAAAATATTTACTCTCTCATTACTAAGAACAGACTGTCTATGTCATTGAGTGTGTTTACAAGCTCGTCAGTATCCTGGCTATTATCCATATCCCGGTTATGTCAGCATTCGGGATACTGTGTGTACAAGCTCAAAAATTGACTTAAAGGTTGTATGGAGGATTTTTTAAAATATTTTTTCAAATTGTCAATGAAAGTTCAAAATAGAATTATAAAGAAGAAGCAGCCTTGTAATTATGATGACCAAAAAAAAAGAAAAAAAGAATGAAAATCCATCAACTGTGGACGTACTGAGGGCAGATAAACATCAGCCAATAGATAACAAGGCTACCTCTTTATCTATTGGCTGTTAGGTTGTCAATCAAATTCCCTACGTTTCTAGCGTCGCTGACTTGCCGACGCGCTGGGATTGTGTGGTTTATGTTCGCGGTTCATGTTTAGCGGTTCTTGGCATCTTTTTTGAACTGTAGCTCTCAGTTTGCACAAATTTTGTTTTAATGGCAGAGAAGAATTCACGACCGGTTCGCTGCAAAAGAAAGTCAGTTTTTGACATTGCTGAAAGAAGAAGAGAAGGGAAAAAAGGTGCGAAGCGCAACATTTAAAAAAGGACAAACAGTCGCTGCATTTCTCTTTCCTTGGAAAATCTTCTATACAACCTTTAATTTAAATGAATAAACCAGGAAAAACTCAAACAACCATGAGCTCCTTTAACAGAGGAAGCTCGGAAGTTCTAAACAGCGGTACAGAGCTATGAGACATCCCACAATCCACTGCACAGATCAAACCGAACAGATTCTTCATTAAAATCTTCTGCATAAATAAACTCAACTTTACAACATATAAACCATAAACACTCTAGAGCCACATCAGCCCGTTTGATCATATAATTCAGCTTTGATCACATTTGTTTATGTTTTTACACCGTATGAACGCCTATTGTGTATTACAGGTGGGTAGTAATTACACACGGGTGGGTCAGGACTAAACCAGGTCTAAACCAGGACTAATCTTGAACTTCAGAGAGAGAACGCCGAGCAGTTTGTCCGCAAAGCGCAATCGGGCAATTCCCGCGTTTACCTCCGTGAGATACGGAGCTGAGCCGGTCCTTTATCCTGTGGTCACCTCCGAGCCCGTCCTGATGGTGAGTCCTGTTTCATTTCTGGTTTAGTCCTGGTTTAGTCCTGTTTTAGTCCTAGTTCAGTCGTGGATTAATCCTCCTCTTCAGTCCTGGAATCAGTCCTGGGTTAGTCCTGGTTTAATCTTGGTTCAGTCCGTGGCGTAGGCAGCGCAAACGTTTGATATAATCTCTGGTTAACGGGCAGGTGCGGTCCTGTCCTGCACGGTTGCAGTGTTGTACTGGGGGTCTCCAAAAATGGACCCGTGCAGGACTCTGCGCTGTTGGGCTCCATTACGAAATAAATTAATCTTTGGTTTGTTACATAAAGAAGGAGGAAAATAACACAAGGACGACAGCAGCGATAAGTTTTAAGAAGGAAGTAAAAAGGGTTGTAACTGTCCTGTCTGAAAAAAGTGTATAAAGTTTGTGCTGAGGGGTTTTACAGCCTTAAAACAGATAGAATAATTGTAAAATATAAAGTTGATACTTCGTGGATTTCACCTCTCGCGGGTTATTTTTAGAACATAACCCCCGCGATAAACGAGGGACACTGCACTCTCACCTTCAACCTGTGCACATGGACTCACACTTGTCCCGACCGGGAGGGAAAACGGAGAATTTCTTGTACAAGTCATTGTTAAATGTGCATTTGTGCTTCGATATGTTGCAGACTGACCGACTGTTTGTGTCTCGCTCCTTCTGAGTCACAGACGCTACGAGAGACGCTCAGTTTAAAATGAACGGTACTGAAAACCCGGACATTTGCATCACTTTATAAAAAAAACCCGGACGCCCCGGACATGACGCAAAATAAGGACATGTCCGGGAAAAAACGGACGTTTGGTCACCCTAATACTGTGGAACATTTCAGGCAGAGTAGTGACATATCCATAGAAACAGGCAGGTGATGGACCCCCAACCAAAAAGTTACACAATTCACCTTTAAAGGTTGTATAGAGGATTTTCCAAGGAACGAGAAATCCAGCGACTGTTTGTCCTTTTTCAAATGTTGCGCATGCGTGAAACCACCCCCCCTCCCCTACAGCTCCTACGTAGAAACGCCTCCTCCGCCTCCTCCTTACGCCAGAAACAGGTTTGTTTACAGCCGGTGCTGCACATGACTTGTAAACAACTAACTACAGTGTTGGTTAGGCAAGACGGAGAAGTGAGGAGCGGGGGGAGGGGGTGCGCGGACATTTCGTGCGCGGACGAGAAGTGAGGAGCAGGGAGAAGAGCGGAACGGGCAGAGAGGGCGCGGAGATTCCGTGCGAATGAACTAGCTACTACTACAACACGCAGCAGCAAGCGGACTCTTTCTTTGCCTTGAAAATTACGTTTTCAGACATAGGATATCGCATTCGTGTCCTGAAAAACGTTTGTCTATCTCTTGGAAATAAAGTACGTTTTCATAATAAGCAGAAGTTTCCTGTCCAGGAGTAATTTGTGGACCAGTGCGTCAGTCTTTAGACCCTGCGTCTGCTTCAGTCGCGCCATCGCTGGAATGAATCTACAAGAATCACCTTAGTTTGGCTTCGCTGCTTTTCCCCTTGTCTTCTTCTTTCAGCGACCTCAAAAACGGACTTTCTTTTGCGGCTAACTGCTCCTGGATTCTTGTCGCCATTGCAACAAACTTTGTGCGAACTGCGAGGAAGATATAGGTAAAAAAAAGCCGCTAAGAACTGTTGCGTTGGTGGAGTAAACAGCGTCTTGCGTCTGTGGACTGCGTGACAGTCGTACGTAAACCACATAATGGCAGCGCGCAGGCAAGTCAGTTACGCTAGAAACGTAGGGAGTTTGATTGACAGCCTGTCAGCTCACAGATAACGAGGCAGTGTCGTTATCTATTGGCAAATGTTTAGCCCCACCACGTCCAGAGTTGATGAATTTTTATTCTCTTTTTTTTGGTCATCATAATTACAAGGCTACTGCATCTCTATAATCTATCATTGACAATTTGAAACAAAAAAACAAAACAAAAAAAAATCCTCCATACAACCTTTAAGTAAAGTTCAGCTACTTAAAATTTTGTCTTCAGCGCAGTATGTTACCGCTTTTACTTCGTTACGTTCCTCCACTGGTCCTGGTGTTTTCCTGATCTCCGTGTGTGAATGCGAGCGTGTGAGTGTGTGTTGTTTACAGTGGCAGGTGGGGTTATTAATCATGTTGTCTTAATTGCCCCGGTAGCGTTCAGGTCCTTACGCTGCGTTTGACCTTTTCTCCGGGTCTCCCTAAACCATTCATCATGCAAAGACCAACCGCCGACACGTGGGAGCGCTTTTCATTGTGTTGCCTCAGCTCCTCCGCAAAAGTTCAAATATTACGGCGAGGAGAGAATTGGCTCTATTGATTTTAATGCATCATTTTTGAAGCAGATTTCATGTCGTGGAAATTAACAAAAGGTTTCAAAGGCGGTCGTCATCCAATTTGTCTGTGTTACTGATCTAATTTTGCATCATATTTGACAAGAAAGCTGCCAATTTTTCATGTTTAATACTAATGAAATAAGCGATGAAAAGGGTTTTCTTACTGTGAGAAGGCTCCTCTCTCCACAGATCTGACCTTTACCCTGATTGTGCCCATCAACAAGTTTAAAAGTCCCATATTACGCCATTTTCTGATCTGTTATAATGTTGTTTCCTCATCAAAAACAGACCTGTAACTCTTTATTATTAATCTTTCTACATCTCCAAACCTCAAAATGCTCTGTTCCTCCTTGTGATGTCATGAAGTGGTAGTTTTCAAGTTAACAGCAACTTTTACCTTCAGTTCAGGAGAGATTGTCAGTTCCAGGGCTGAAATGATGTCAAGTTAAAGTCTTCGATGCGTCGCTTGTTTTGCTAAAAATTAGTTTTGTCTGTAGAATGAAACGTAATTTTTAACATTTTAATTTTGATAATTACCTCCGCCAAGGAGGTTATGTTTTTGCCGGCGTTTGTCTGTTTGTTTGTTTGTTTGTTTGTTTGTTTGTTTGTTTGTTTGTTTGTTTGTCTGTTAGCAACATAACTCAAAAAGTTATGGACCGATTTTGATGAAATTTTCAGGATTTGTTGGAAATGTGAAAAGGAAGAACTGATTTCATTTTGGGGGTGATCCGGAAGAAATCCTGGATTCTGGATCACTTTGAAATTTTAGTTAACATTGTGGTAAATGGGGCCAAAAATTTTGTTTCTCAATATTCTCGGTTAATTATTGATCAAAACCCCATGAAATTTGACTCAGGGATGGACAATGGGATCCTCTTTCATATTCCAAAGGCTGATCCGGATCTGATCCAGAAGACTGATTTTATCGCAATTTATATAAAAAATGGGGGTAGTCCTTGGCGGAGGTCTGCGCTCTCTGAGTGCTTTTCTAGTTTTCTTTATATTTTTCTAATCATTATCCATGTGTTTTAATTCATGAGAGACTGGTGTATAGCTCATCATATATAATATTGGGGTCTAATTGTAAATGTTTTATTTTTCACTGCTGTGATTGGATCATTGTTTTTAAAGCGGCGCTTCCTCAACTTATAAGAAGATCTGAGGAACCGAAACGTCGTATCCATAAAAGAAAACCCAGCAGTGAGACGGTGTGCAGGAGTTTATCTTGAAAACAGCTAAGGGCGGAAATGATCCAAATGATTCTAGTGAAGGTGCATGGAGTTTAAAAACACAGAGGAGAATTTTCTGTATTACCACAACATGACATCACAAGGTGGAACAGAGTGTTTTCTGTTTGAGAGAAGAGAGGTTTGTGTGTTAAACATGTATGAATGAAACAAAACACAACTTCAGGTATGTTTGTGATGAGGAAACCACATTATAACAGATCAGAAAATTGGTATGTACTTCGGTTTTGAGGTCACAGTTCGGTTCATTTTCGGTACAGTTTGGAAACAAAATGCAAAACCATTTCCTTGTTGTTTATTTGTCTTTTTATTAAACTAACAATTTCTTTTAACATTATACAAATGGGAAACTAAAAAAATGTAAAGTGCTGCTTGGTAATACTAATAAGTTAAATCAAATATTCTCAAATAAGAAACAAATGTATGAAATATAAAAAATAAATTCACTGTAAACGGTAAACAAAACTTTTCAAAAAGTAAAGAGCAGCACTAACAGTTCCAGCATGAAGTTTTACTCAATCTTCATATTTTTAGCCAGAAAAACAAACTTATCCACACTGTCTGCAGTAAGTTACGACGTCTCCAGCGACTGAAAATACCCTTTCGGAGATTTTGTGTCGGCGAAAGGCAAAAGTGAGGAAATTTTGTGAAGGTAGTCGCCCTAACTATAAAGCGCTGCGGGAAACACTGACACCCAATCACGGACGGATTCCCGCATGAATATTAAACAGCCGAGCATTTCGTGTAGCTGCACATGTAGTGGTGGAATGTAAACACACACAAATTAAGCAAATTCACTCGTGCACAGAACCAAACATCACGTACTGAAACGGTTTGGCACAAATACATGTACCATTACACCCCTAGAAAATAGTGTTATATGGACCCTTTAAGTAAAACGTATTTCTTATTGAACATTTCTAGTTTCGTATGGCGTATTTTTATTTACGTTTTGTTCACTCCACCTCAAATTTTTGTCCCTCATTTGTTAAAGGAAATCCTGACAACACAGAGGATCTTGAGTGAAAAACAGCCCTTCAGCTCAGAGGCCAGGAGCTGTAATTATCACAGTGACTTTAAACTGTAAATCTGTCCAAAATCTGGTCTCAGGACGGGACCACATTCCTCTGTTTTGTGTCAGGAGGACGAGAAAAGCCCTTTAAACTTTGTACATTGTAAAATAAGTCATGCTCTTTATTATCTTTGGACGCAAACTGACAAATGCTTGACAAATATGAGTGTTATGGTGTGTTTACTTAAGACTGAGCTGAGACAATAAGTACAGGCTATGAACATAAATGACCAAAATATTGCAGATGCGGGCAGGACTGAAAATTCTGTTCCGTGCAGACCTCTACTTTGGAGCTTACCAAAGTTTTTGAGGCCGTGTACCACATAAAATCGGTTTGAGGACAGTAAGTACAACCACAATTAATTCATAAGGGGCACTGTCGATTTTTGAGAAAATGCGGTGTCGGCGGCCAAGGGGCCGTGCCCCCCCTTAGCGGCCACTGGTGCCCCACCCCCCAGCACAGGCCGTTATTATTACTATTTTAAAATGATTTTGATTGGCGCATTTCACTTCGGGCTGAGGGCACAAACTTTACTGTGACATCAATGACGTCACAGTCTCTGTTTATTTAGTGTCGTGTGATTGGACAACTGTCCTGTCACTCACGTCACGTCACGTCAACCTGCTGCGTCAACTCGTAGCAGCTTCACGATTAGCGGCAGCTGCTACTTCAGCCTAAAGCTCCACACAGGAAATGGCGAGAACAGAGTCAAAGACCCGACCCGACAGACCCGCCGCTGGGACTCGGGACTGTCGCCGCTGGGACCGCCGGGCTCTCGCTGCCGCCGCCAGGGCCAGTCAGCGCTCGCTGCTCTATCCGCCTTTGCCCGCTCGTTTCTGGGTGTAAAAGTTTGACCTGAGCGTAGCGCGCAGAGGCATAATTCTACCTGGTGTCCTGGTGCTGATATGGACTGACCGTAACTTTCAGATTTAAGTGGAAATTGGGATTAAGACTCATTTTACAACCGCTCGTGCGCTCGGCTCCCGGACCTCGCGTCACGGACCAGACTGGACCAGGATTTGGACCAGTTTCATCTCTTCATATTGGACAATAGACTTTTGGAAACAGAACCAGTGGGACAGTGGGATAGAGGAAACACTTCTGCTTCAGTCTCTGGAGAAGGTAAGAGGCTGGTTTTCATTAGTTTGCGGCAAATCTGAACTTGGAGCCTCACAGGTAAATAGTGTTATAGTGTTAATAGTTAATAGTTAAATAGTGTTATAGTGTTAATAGTTAAATAGTGTTATAGTGTTAATAGTTAAATAGTGTTATAGTGTTAATAGTTAAATAGTGTGTTAATAGTTAAATAATAGTGTTAATAGTTAAATAGTGTATAAAGTTAAATATTAAAAAAAAAAAAAAACAGACGCCCAGGACAGGACGCAATTAACGGACATGTCCAGGGAAAAACGGGCACCCTACTTTAACCAACTCTGAACACATGAATCCAAACACTTCACAAACTGTAGTTAATATTTCTTGTACTATTATTTTGTACTTCTATTATGTAAATGATATGATTTTAAACTAAAATTTTTTCAGATACTCTACACAAATCTGAACACACGATGACTCCGAATTCTACCAGGTTTCCAAAAAGTGCACTTCACAATCTGTAGTTAATATTTCATGCAATTAAACTTCAAATTATAAATCGTATTTTTTTAGTTACTCTGACTTATCTTTCTTACTCGAGTAGTAGTTTAGTTTCCCTATTTTTAACTAAATACATTTCCAATATCGCTTTTTACTGGGGATGTAACAATAACTGAAATATCGTGATATCGTATTGTCGTAAAAGGTGTCTCAGTAATATCGTGGACTGTCACAATATATCGAATTACAAGTTTCTTTGCTTAAATTCACGGTTTTATAGTAACAACAGCTTATAAACATCGGAAACTACATCTCCCATGATTCATTTCAGCGCAGACAAGGTGAAGAAACATGTTTTTTCTTTGAATTCTTGGGATTATGACGGTAATAATTCACAATAAAATCTTGTCAAGGTATTTTAAAAGCAGAAAATATATTAAACTCTTCAAAATATCGCAATAAATATCGTACCGTGAGATGACTTTTTCTAATATTTCGCGCAGGTTCAGTTTTGTCGATTTGTAAAGACGACACTTTTGTTTCTGTCGTGTTTCTCGTTTGTGCTGTTGACGTTTGTGTTTGTGATGGCCGCTCTCTCTCTCTCTCTCTTTTCTCTCTTTCTCTCTCTCTCTGCTCTCTGTGACCGGACCTGGAGTAAACACTGACATCACCACGGCGACGCTCTCTTTATCACCAAACCAATTAAGGTGATTTATGGGACGGGGGGCAGCTCTGTAAATACCAAACGGACTGCACTTCACACAGATCTTATCACGAGCTTTGTGCTGCTACTGGAGGAAGAGGAGGAGGAGGAAGAGGAGGAGGAGGAGGAGGAGGAGGAGGAGGAGGAGGAGAGGAGGAGGAGGAGGAGGAGGGAGGAGGAGGAGGAGAGAGGAGGAGGAGGAGGAGGAGGACCACTCTCTCTCTCTTTCTCTTTATCACTCGCTTTTCTCTCTCTCTCTGTCTCTCTTTCTCTCTGTTTCTTCTTTCTTTTCCCCTCTCTCTCTTACTCCCTTTCTTTTCTTGCTCTGCATTTCTTATTTCTCTCTTTCTCTTCTCGCTCTTTCTCTCTCTTCTTTCCTCTCTGTTTCTTCATTCTTTCCCCCTCTCTCTTTCTCATTCCCTTTCTTTTCTTGCTCTGTGTTTCTTATTTCTCTCTCTCTCTCTTCTGTTTCTTTTTCTCATTTCTTTCTCTCTCTCTATCTTCTGTTTCTTTATCTCTCTTTATGTTTCTTATTTCTTTCTCTCTCTCTCTTTCTCTTGTTTTTTTCTTATTTCTTTCTCTCTCTCTTTCTCTTCTGTTTCTTTCTCTCTCTTTATGTTTCTTCTTTCTTTCTCTCTCTCTTTCTCTTCTGTTTCTTGCTCTCTCTTTATGTTTCGTATCTCTCTGTCTCTCTTTCTCTCTGTTTCTTCTTTCTTTTCCCCTCTCTCTTACTCCCTTTCTTTTCTTGCTCTGCATTTCTTATTTCTCTCTTTCTCTTCTCGCTCTTTCTCTCTCTTTCCCTCTCTGTTTCTTCATTCTTCCCCCTCTCTCTTTCTCATTCCCTTTCTTTTCTTGCTCTGCGTTTATTTCTCTCTCTCTCTCTCTCTCTCTCTTGTATGTTTATTTCTTTCTTTCTCTCTCTGTATGTTTCTTATTTCTCTCTCTTTCTCTTCTGTTTCTTTTTCTTTCTCTCTCTTTCTCTTCTCTCTTTTTCTTCTTTCTCTCTCTTTATGTTTCTTCTTTCTTTCTCTCTCTCTTCTCTTCTGTTTCTTTTTCTTCTCTTTCTCTCTCTCTTCTCTCTCTTCTCTCTTCTTCTTTTCTTGCTCTGCATTTCTTATTTCTCTCTCTCTCTCTGTATGTTTCTTATTTCTCTCTCTCTCTTTTTCTTTTCTTCTTTTCTCTCTCTCTTCTTTTCTTTTTCTTTTTTCTTTTTCTCTTCTCTCTCTCTCTTCTCTTTCTTCTTTCTTCATTCTTTCCCTCTCTCTTTCTCATTCCCTTTCTTTTCTTGCTCTGTGTTTCTTTTCTTTCTCTCTCTCTTTCTCTCTCTCTTTCTCTTCTCTTTTCTTTGTTTTTCTTCCTCTTCTCTCTTTCTCTTTCTCTCCCCTCTTTTACTCTTGCTCTGCGCATTCTTTTTCTCTCTCTCTTCTCTTCTTTCTCTCTCTTTCTCTTTCTCTCTCTCTCTCTCTCTCTCTTCTTTCTCTTCTCTTTCTCCTCTTGTTCTTTTCTCTCTCTTTGTTTCTTATTTCTCTCTTCTCTCTGTCTCTCTCTCTCTCTCTCTGTCTCTCTCTTTCCCTCTCTGTTTCTTCATTCTTCCCCCTCTCTCTTTCTCATTCCCTTTCTTTTCTTGCTCTGTGTTTCTTATTTCTTTCTCTCTTTCTCTCTTTCTAACTCGCTTTTCTCTCTCTCTCTCTGTTTCTTTGCTCTTTCTCTCTCTCTCTATGTTCCTTTGTTCTTTCCCCCTCTCTCTCTAACTCCCTTTCTTTTCTTGCTCTGCGTTTCTTATTTCTCTCTCTCTCTCTGTATGTTTCTTATTTCTCTCTCTTTTCTCTTTCTGTTTCTTATTTTTCTCTCTTTTTCTTCTTACCACCATTGCTCTACCCCCTTTTCTTCTCTCTCTCTCTTTTCTCTCTTATGTTTCTCTCTACCCCATCCCTCTCTACCTCCTCTCTCTCTCTCTCTTTCTCTGTCTCTCTCTCTCTCACTTCAGAGTTTGAGTTTATCTTGACTTCGGCTGCTGTGTGGAGTCAGGATGTGTTTGTGAATGCTGCTACTATTTACTCTCTCTCTCTCTTTTTCTCTCTCTCCCTCTCTTTCTCCCTCTCCCTTCCACTCTCTCTCTCACTCCCTCCATCCCTTCTCTTTCTCCTTCTTCCTCTCTCCCTCTTTCTTGCTCTCTCTCTCTCTTCCCCATTCTCTTTCTCCCTCTGTCCCTCTCTCTCTCCCTTCCCCTCTCTCCCTCCCTCGCTTTCTCCCTCCCCCTTCCTCTCTATCTCCCTCAATCTTTCTCTCTCTCCCTCCCTCTTCCTGTCTCTCTCCCTCCCTCCCTTCTCTCCCTCCCTCTCTCTCTCCCTCTCTTTCTCCCTTTCGCCCTCTTTCTCTCTCCTCCTCTCTCCCTTCGTCTCTCAACCCTCTCCTCTCACTCTCTCCCTCTATTTCTCCCTCCTTCTCTCTCACCCTCTTGCTCTCCCTCTCTTTCTCCCCCCTCTTCTCTCTCTCTCTTTCGCCTTCTCCCTCTCTCTCTCTGTTTCTCCCTCCTTCTATCTCACTCCCCCTTGCTCCCTCTCTCTCTCTCTCTTTCTCCATCCTTCTCTCTTAATCCCACCCTCCCACCTGCCCCCCTTTCTTTCTCTCCATCTCCCACCCCGCCTCTCTCCCTCTCTCTCCCCCTTCCTCTCCCTTCTTTTCTCTCTCCCTCTTTCTCTCTCTCACTCTTTCACCTTCTCC
The DNA here is from genome assembly GCF_026225935.1 of Boleophthalmus pectinirostris. Classification (NCBI taxonomy): domain Eukaryota; kingdom Metazoa; phylum Chordata; class Actinopteri; order Gobiiformes; family Gobiidae; genus Boleophthalmus; species Boleophthalmus pectinirostris. Next base: position 28,958,000 of record NW_026571047.1, read on the forward strand.
CTCTCTCCCCTCTCTTTCTACCTCCTTCTCTCTCAATCCCCCTTGCTCTCCCTTTTTCTCTCCCCCCCTCTCTCTCTCACTCTTTTGCCTTCTCCCTCTCTTTCTCCTGCTTCCTCTGTCTCTCCCTCTCTTTCTCTCTCAACCCCCCTTGCTCTCCCTTCTCTCTCTCTCACTCTTTTGCCTTCTCCCTCTCTCCCCTCTCTTTCTCCCTCTTCCTCTCTTTTTCTCCCTTTCTTTCTTCCTCCTTCTCTCTCAATCCCCCTTGCTCTCCCTTCTTCTCTCTCTCCCCCTCTCTCTCTCTCACTCTTTTGCCTTCTCCCTCTCTTTTTCCTGCTTCCTCTCTCTCTCCCTCTCTTTCTCTCTCTTCTCTCTCAAACCCCCTTGCTCTCCCACCTGCCCCCCTTTCTTTCTCTCCGTCTCCCACCCGCCTCTCTCCCTCTCTCTTTCCCCCTCTTCCTCTCTCTCTCTCTCTCTTTCTCCCTTCTTCTCTCTCTCTCTCTCGTTTGCCTTCTCCCTCTCTTTCTCCCTCTTCCTCTCTCTTTCTCCCTCCTTTTCTCTCAACCCCCTCACTTTCTCCTTCCCCCCTCTCATTCTCTCTCCTCCTCTCTCTCCCTCTCTCTCTCTTAACCTACTCGTCTCACTCTCTCCCTCTTTCTCTCTCAAACCCCTTGCTCTCCCACCCTGCCCCCCTTTCTTTGTCTCTCCGTCTCCCACCCCGCCTCTCTCTTTCTCCCCCCTTCTCTCTCAATCCCCCTTCCTCTCCCTTCTTTTCTCTCTCCCTCTTTCTCTCCCCCCTCTCTCTCACTCTTTCACCTTCTCCCTCTCTCCCCTCTCTCTTTCCCCCTCTTCCTCTCTCTCTCTCTCTCTCACTCTTTTGCCTTCTCCCTCTCTTTCTTCTGCTTCCTCTGTCTCTCCCTCTCTTTCTCTCTCAACCCCCCTTGCTCTCCTTTCTCTCTCTCTCCCTCTTTCTCTCTCTCTCACTCTTTTGCCTTCTCCCTCTCTCCTCTCTTTCTCCCTCTTCCTCTCTTTTTCTCCCTTTCTTTCTTCCTCCTTCTCTCTCAATCCCCCTTGCTCTCCCTTCTTCTCTCTCTCCCTCTTTCTCTCTCTCACTCTTTCACCTTCTCCCTCTCCCCCCTCTCTTTCTCCCTCCTTCTCTCTCAACCCCCTTATCCCCCCCCCACTCTTTCGCCTTTTCCCTCTCTCCTCTCTTCCTCCCTCTCCCTCTCTTTCTCCCTCCTTCTCTCTCAATCCCCCTCTCTCTCTCCCTCACTCTTTTGCCTTCTCCCTCTCTTTCTCCTGCTTCCTCTGTCTCTCCCTCTTTCTCTCTAACCCCCCTTGCTCTCCCTTCTCTCTCTCTCCCTCTTTCTCTCTCTCTCTTACTCTTTTGCCTTCTCCCTCTCTCCCCTCTCTTTCTCCCTCTTCCTCTCTCTCTCCCTCTCTTTCTCCCTTCTTCTCTCTCTCTCTCACTCGTTTGCCTTCTTTCTCTCTCCCCTCTCTTTCTCCCTCTTCCTCTCTCTCTTTCTCCCTCTTCCTCTCTCTCTCCCTCTCTTTCTCCCTTCCTCTCTCTCTCTCTCACTCGTTTGCCTTCTCCCTCTCTTTCTCCCTCTTCCTCTCTCTTTCTCCCTCACTTTCTCCTTCCCCCCTCTCATTCTCTCTCCTCCTCTCTCTCTCTCAACCTACTCGTCTCCCTCTCTTTCTCCCTCTTCCTCTCTCTTTCTCCCTCCTTCTCTCTCAACCCCCTCACTTTCTCCTTCCCCCCTCTCATTCTCTCTCTCCCTCCCTCTCTCCCTCCCTCTCTCTCTCCCTCTCTCTGTGTTTCATGAGTTCATCTCTCCGTGTGGACGTTGGGCCTGTGAACTTTCGACCCCGTTTACCACGAGGAGGCGACGAGTGGGAAAGTGGACGAGGAAAGCTCCGCCCCCCCGCAGGAAACGACCGACTTGTTTTTGTAAAGAGCCTCTGTTGTTGTAGTAAAGCACAGCGAGCCGCTCATTTTCGCGCCGCGCTTACGTAACCGTGTCAGACAAAGCTTTAATTTATTTACTTTAGACAATGTACCTCCTAAAAACACTGGAACACACTTTAAAGGTTGTGTGGAGGATTTTTTTTTTTAGTTTCAAATTGTCAATGAAAGTTTAAAATACCATTACAGAGACGCAGCAGCTTTGGAATTACGATGACCCAAAAAAAAAGAAGAAGAATGGACGTGTTGAGGCCAGATAAACATCAGCCAATAGAAAACGAGGCTCCCTCTTTTTCTATTGGCTGTTGGGTCGTCAATCAAACTCCCCACGCACAGGGATTTCGTGGTTTATGCGGCGGTTCTTCGAGGCTTTTTCAAACTGTCGCTTCCTCGCGATTTGCGCAAAGTTTGTCGAGACGGCGAACGAGAATCCACGACCAGTTCGCCGTAAAAGAAAGTCCGTTTTTGAGGTCGCCGAAAGACGAAGAGAAGAGGAAAAGGAGCGAAGACAAACTGAGGTGATTCTTGGAGATTCCTTCCAGCGATGGCGCGACCGAAGCAGACGAAGGGTCTAAAAACGGACGCGTCGGTCGGAATTATTTCTAGACAGGAAACTTCAACGGTATTTCTGAACGCACACGGCTGTAAACAAACGTAATTTCTAGAGTAAAGAGGCGGGAGGAGGAGATGTTTCTACTGAAGGAGCTGTGGAGGAGGAACATGCACATTTCTCTTCCCTTAAAAAATCCTCTATACAACCTTTAAAGGGCCCAGATTACGCGATTTTATGATCTGTTATAATCTTGTTTCCTCATCATAAACAGACCCGGAGTTGTGTTTTGTTTCATTCACATGTTTAACACACAAACCTGCAGATTTAAGCCGAGTTCTTCTCTCAAACAAAACAGAAAACACTTTGGAATTACATCACAAGGTGGAGCAGAGCGTTTTGAGCTTTGGAGATGTAGACAGACTGATAATAAAGGGGTCGAATGAAACAAAACACGACTCCAGGTCTGTTTTTGAAGAGGTAAAAAACGTTATAACATGACTTAAAGCTCACAAGAGTCAATTCTGTGTAAAATGGAACTAAACACTAAGTTCTTTTTAGCAATTTTATTACAAACCAGAGAAATTTGCAGCTTTGTATTGAGAAACGGTCAAAACTAAGGTTAGTTTTACACTGAAATGAATCGCCCTATCTCAGTGTCGGAAACTATTTTCGGTCAGACGCGTCGTTTCTGTGTCCGCGAGCTTCCCTATCCACACAGATCTGAGCATATTTGTAAAAATAAGAAAACGAAAAAATAACAATTTTCTATTTTTCTCCAAAACCAAAATTAAAAAACAGATAACGATTCGTTTTTTTCAGTTTTCGATGTTGTGTTTAAATGAAAAATGGAAAAAACGGATGATGGACGTTTCCTGTTTGCCGTTTCCGTGACTTAAACTGCGATGCCGGACTGAACCAGGACTGAACCAGGACTGAACCAGGACTGAACCAGGACTGAACCAGGACTGATGAAGCAGGACAGGACTGATCCAGGACTGAACCAGGACTGAACCAGGACTGAACCAGGACTGAACAGGAGGACTGCCACCAGGATGAACTGAACCAGGACTGAATCCTGAGGACTGAACTGAACAGGACTGAACCAGGACTGAACTGAACAGGACTGAGAACCAGAACTGAAGCTGAACCAGGACTGAACCAGGACTGAACCAGGACTGAACCAACTGAACCAGGACTGAACCAGGACTGAACCAGGACTGAACCAGGACTGAACCAGGACTGAACCAGGACTGAACCAGGACTGAAAGGACTGAACCAGGACTTTGAACAGTCAGGACAACCAGGTGAACTCAGTCCCGGTCTGACTCACGACATGGTCCTGGCACGGTCCTGGTCTGGTCCCGGGCCTGTTCCCGGTCTAAGTCCTGGTCTCAGTCCCGGTCTGGTCTGTTTGGATCTGGATTACTCCTGGTTCAGTCCTGGTTCAGTCCTGGTTCAGTCCATATCATGCGCAAAAGTCCGGTATCGGGTCGGGTTCGGGTCTGGTCCCGGTCCTGTTCCAGGTCTCAGTCTTGGTCTCAGTCCGGTCTCAGTCCTGGTCTTATTCCGGTCTGTCAGGTCGGGTCTTCTGGTCTCGTTCCCAGTCTAAGTCCTTGTCTCAGTCTTGTCTCAGTCCTGGTCTCAGTCCGGTCTGGTTCCGGTCTGTTTGGATCTGGTTTAGTCCTGGTTCAGTCCATATGCGTCACAAAGTCCGGCATCGGGTCGGTTCGGGTCTGGTCCTGGTCTCGTTCCCAGTCTAAGTCCTTGTCTCAGTCTTGGTCTCAGTCCTGGTCTCAGTCCCGGTCTGGTTCCGGTCTGTTTGGCTCTGGTTTAGTCCTGATTTAGTCCATATGCGTCACAAAAGTCCGGCATCGCAGTTTAAGTCACGAAAACGGGAAACAGTCGTTATCCGTTTTTTCCTTTATTCATTTAAACACAAAATCGAAAACTGAAAAAAACCAAATCATTATCCGTTTTTCCATTTTGGTTTTGGAGACAAATAATGAAGAAAATTGTTGTTTTTTTCGTTTTCTTATTTTTGGTTTTATACTGAAAAACGAATGAACGAATGACACACGGATTCATATAAAAGTGTATTTTTATTTATTTAAGTTGTGTTCATCCATCCATTTTCTTCCGGATCGTGGGGGCAGCAGTCTAAGCAGCGACTCCCAGACTTCCTTCACCCCAGACACTTCCTCCGGCTCCTCCAGGGTGACCCCGAGGCGTTCCCAGGCCAGCCCAGAAACACGGTCCCTCCGCCGTTTCCTGGCTCTTCCTCGGGTTCCTAAGTTTGCGTTCATTGCCCTGTGGCACGAGCTTGCACCTCCACAAACCTGACTCTTATTTCGTCTGGAGCAGGACCTCTTTCTGCCACGACATCTCCACGGAAACCCCCCCCCCGACGGAAAAGCGACACAGCGCGGCTTTAAGTGAGTTATACGCGCCTCTATTCGCAGTCCGCTGACTTTTACAATAGCTTCTCATCGGTGTTTTATCTCCCATCAATAAACGTCAAAACAAAATGCTCTATAAATTATGCTCCCAGCGCCCTACCCCTTCTTTTACGACGCTTTTAATTTTTATTGACGAACTCTGCGACGTAAAATGGCGCTTCGTATAACGGTAATTACATTTACTTAACTATAATTTACTGTAACGCAATATAGAGCTTATGACACGAGATGGTTTATGGCTCGGGCTTTTAAATATTCCTGTCGGGAGAGAGCCGGGCTTCGCGAATGTGTGGATGTGTATTACTCTGTTTGTATTGATCGTGTCCGGACAGCAGCGGCTCACAGATATTGATTTGACCATTACATAAACGCTGTGTCTGAGCAATGGTGGAGGATGAAATATGGGCAGAAATCTGTCACTCGGGATGTACGACCGAGTAGTTTGTGGGTTTCTTGATTAACAATTTAAAACAGAATGTTATATAAGCAGCAGGTTGTCTTTTGTTTGGGTAAAAGTACTCAAAATGTTAAATAAAACTGGAAGTCATACTATAGGAGCTTGTTTTAATCTTTACTAAAGGTCCAATATTACACGAAATTGACTCTTGTGAGCTTTAAGTCGTGTTATAATGTGTTTACCTCCTCAAAAACAGACCTGGAGTTGTGTTTTGTTTCATTCACACATGTTTGAGTAATTCTCTATTATTAGTCTGTTTAAATCTCCAAAGCTCAAAATGCTCTGGGTCCGGTCAAGTGGTAACGGAGGGAAACAGGGGCAGATTTTTTACATTCAAATGTCTCTTATTCAGAAACTAGAGGGACTATTGAAATAAGTAAAGTATCAGAATGTAGGAAAGAGTTACACTCCAACAGGGTCAAGTTAAACCTGTGATATTCTTTCAAATTGTTGACCAAAATTTTAAAACTCATGTCGGTAACAGAGGAAATGAAATATGCAGCACTTTTTGGGCAATAAATCCAAACAGTGATAACTCTTGGTTCTCACTTACATATCCTTAACAAACTGGTTTGAATATTTGCTTCATATAGTTTTCTACCATATGGTACAAGATTAGGTTGAAAAACCTCTTACTTTTTGAGTAATGAGATTTTTTATTAAGAAAGTCATGGTAACGGAGGGAAAATTGTACAAACAAGTAGAAGGTGCAGGATTTTACATAATTTTATCAACTTTTTTCCTTCCAAATACTTTAATATTACTTCAAAATGAAAAGGAAAACTATTTCTATAAAATATGTCAGTCCTTCTAAGCCAAATTTTTTATCATTTTATAGTACATAAAAAAAATTTTGAAAATCATGTACCTTCATCAACAGTTCAAAGATGGAATAACACAAGATATGATGAAATACATCCATTTATTTACATGATTTTCAGGTCTTTGAAATTTGGGAAATAATTTTTGTTCCATGTTTCATACATGGTTTGTTTAAACCATATGTAACTTTAGAACCAAAAATGGTACAGAAAAAAGGTCAACAGTTTCATAAACTAGAGTACATATGTATCTGTTCAATACATTTTTATATCAGATGAATTAACTTGAATTTTTGGCCTTGTTGTTTACTTCTGCTTGACTGGACCCTCTGTTCCACTTTGTGATGTCATGTAGCTGTAGTTTTGAACAATTTCAGGTCTGAAATTAGGGTTGGGCGGTAATACAGTATTACAGTTTCCCGCAGTATCAAAAAGTAGCAACGGTATCATTTTCATTACCATCATAAAAAATCTGCTGTGCGTAAGGACCTAATATAACATGATAATTTATTGATGCCTACATTTGTTTGCTCAGCACAAATGAATGTGTGGTTGTATTTTCAATTTAACGTTATCACGATTTAAAACTAACAGTGTCTATAATGTTTCTTTTAACTGCGTGGGGAGAGGACATTCGATTAGTTTCGTTCCGTTGTCACGTGACGCTCATAAGAGAGACGAAGACAAGACGACAAGTCCAGCCACAAGCGAGTTGGTCCCAAAAGAAATACTAGTACTTCTACAATATGACAAAATGTTGGCTTCAAGGTTGTATAGAAGATTTTTTAAGGGAAGAGAAAAACAGCGACAGCCCTTTTTCAAATGTTGTGCATGCGTGACACCACCTTCCTCCTCCACAGCCTCAGTAGAAACATCTCCTCCCGCCTCTTTACTCTAGAAATCACGCTTGTTTACATCCAGTGCACGTTCAGAATTACTGTTGAAGTGACCCGTCTAGAAATAATTTAGGGGCTGACGCATCAGTTTTTAGACTGCTTCAGTCGCGCCATCGCTGGAAGGAATCTCCAAGAATCACCTCAGTTTGTCTTCGCTCCTTTTCTTCTTCTCTTCTTCTTTCAGCGACCTCAAAAACGGACTTTCTTTCGCGGCGAACTGGTCGTGGATTCTCGTCCGCCATCGCAACAAAGTTTGTGCGAATTGCGACAAAGCTACAGTTTGAAAAAGCCTCTAAGAACTGCCGCATAAACCGCATAATCCCTGCGCGCCGACGAGTCAGTTACACTAGAAACGTAGGGAGTTTGATTGACAACCTAACAGCCAATAGAAAATGAGGGAGCCTCGTTATCTATTGGCTGATGTTTATCTGGCCTCACTACGTCCACAGTTGATAGATTTTCATTCTTTTTTTTTTTGGATCATCATAATTACAAGGCTGCTGCGTCTCTGTAATGGTATTTTAAACTTTCACTGACAATTTGAAACTAAAAAAAAAAATCCTCCATACAACCTTTCAGGCGCACATTTGTTTATGTTTTACAGAAATAAAACTTAAAACCACATGACTCATTTGCATAAACTATAAAGCGCTGATAAAAACAGATGTTTCCTTGTGCTGCTGATGCGGTTCAGCTTCTGTCGGACTAAAGGACACGACTCAGTGGAATATGAGTGTTTTTTCTGTGACAGAGGGATGTTCTGCTGATGCTGAGTCTGTTCTGTGCTTGTGTTGTGTTGGAGATGGTTCATGTTTTTTAACTTTTGAGCGATCATACGAGTGTAGATTGTACATGTGCAGGTTTAGCGCAGCTCTTTATTTTACAGTCATTTCACTCAGTCACTTTATTTATGTTGGTCACCTTTTTTATGTCTCTACTGTTGAAAAGACTGGAAAGTGTTTGTCTTTTGGACTCAATTTTATGTAGACATTATAAGTCTGCAGGTCATACACAAAGACTGTATAGCTGTGCGGGTTCGTAGTTTACCAGAGTCGTACTAAAACATTCTGGTAATACGGTAATTACGTATACAACGATAAAATCCTAAGAAGGTTTAACGGTATCAAAATACTGCCCAACTCTACCTGAAATTGTAGTTTTAAAAAAAACACAGGGGAGAACTCCTAAATATGCAGAGTTTGTGTGTTAAACATGAGGGGTGTAACGATATCCAAGTGTCACGATACGATATCGTCACGGTCAGTGTTGGGAAGGTGACTTTTAAAATGTAATCCCCTACAGATTACAGATTACATACAACAAAATGTAGTTTGTAACGTAACCCATTAAATTACTTAAAGTGAGTAACGTAATCTGAATACTTTGGATTACGTTGATTTGCTGTAGAGAAGCAAAGACGAGGAAATCGTAACATAAGATGTTTTGTCTGATAAAAGAAAATAAAAAGCCCAGACTTTACTGAATCAAATTAAAAATATTATTGATAGAAGATGAGGAGATACGTCCACGCAGCATGATTTAGTCCAGTTAAATCCTGTTTTAGTCCTGTTTTAGTCCTGGTTTAGACCTGGTTTAGACCTGGTTTAGATCTAGTTTCGATCTAGTTTAGACCTGGTTTTAGTCCTGGTTTAGTCCTGTTAAATCCTGTTAAATCCTGTTTTAGAAGACCTGGTTTTAGACCTGGTTTTAGACCTGTTTTAGACCTGGTTTAGACCTGTTTTAGACCTGGTTTAGACCTGTTTAGTTTTAGTCCTGGTTTAGTCCTGTTAAATCCTGTTTTTAGACCTTGGTTTTAGACCTGGTTTAGATCTAGTTTAGATCTAGTTTAGACCTGGTTTAGTCCTGGTTTTAGTCCTGATTTAGTTTCCGGCAATGAGTGGAATTACCAAGAAAAAAAGAAAGAAAAAGGGATATAGCCCAAAATGCGAAAACACCACCATGTAATCCATTTATTTCAACAAAGTAACTGTAATCCAATTACCACTCACTGAAACAGTAACTGTAACTGAATACAGTTACTCATAATTTGTACTCTGATTACATAACTCCGGTACATGTAATCTGTTACTCCCCAACACTGGTCACGGTATAAACTTCACGGTACAATATTTATTGTGATATCGTGAGGAGCTCATGTTACGGTGGGGAGGCTCATGATTTGAGATGTAACAATGTCCAAATCTCACGACACGATATTTATTGCGATATTTTATGGAGGCAAACAAAACTGTGAATATGCGACTTTTTCCACAGTGCGGAAACATGTTTTTCATTACAGAAAACAACAACCACAATGAAACAACATGCTTTCCTCTCTTGACAAGTGTTAATCCTGAGACAAAAAAAAACAAAAAACAAACTTGTGTCATTTGCTTGTTTCCATGTAAGTAGAAAACATAATGCCATAATCTGGAGCATGTCAGGCATCTCCATGACGACGAGCATTAATAAGAGAAGCCGAAATTAAGCCAATGATGTTCATTATGTCTTCTTATATACTTTAACTTCTTGGGTTCTTTTTAAAGACAATGCAGTAAAGTGTGTTTACCTTGTTGACATGTTTCGGCTGCTGCATCTTCAGAACTGTCACCGGTGTTGGTGGTGACGTGTCGTATATCAGCTGTTGTTACTTCCTGTAGGCGTGGTCAGACCTGATGGACCTGGCAGGTCGCTCAGACTGACCTGGCCTCCCGCCGGGCATTTCACATCCGAAAAAAGGACACCAAAAGGAATGCGAGAAGGAAACTCGTCAGGAAGACTCACCAGAACACAAAAAGACAAAGCAGAACAGGAAAACCTAAAATCCGCCATATCAGACACTGTAAAAAGGGAACAACCACATTATGGATCGGGACGGGGCTCGGGTCATTGGATCGGAAAACAACAAGTTCAGACGCTGGATCAAGGAGGACGGTGAAATCAGGAAACGAGGCACGGACAGCGTTAACCGAGATGACGGCGCGTTCCTCCTTTCACACACCTGGGACACCCTCCTCCAGAGACACCGGGCGACGGGAGGCGTGGTCAGTCTGAGCGACCTGCAGGTCCATCAGGTCTGACCACGCCCACAGGAAGTAACAACAGCTGATATACGACACGTCACCACCAACACCGGGGACAGTTCTGAAGATGCAGCAGCCGAAACATGTCAACAAGGTAAACACACTTTACTGCATTGTCTTTAAAAAGAACCTAAGAAGTTAGAGAAGCCGAAAGTAAATAAACCCTCCTCCTCCTCGATCCTTCATATACAGTATTTTGTGCTTGTTGCTGTTTTTGGGCCTGTCTCTGCGTCTGGAGCAGGACTGATGAGCCAATGTTCTTTCTCTCCTTATAGATTCTCTCTCCCTCTTTTTCAACCGCTTTTCTGTCTTTTTTCTGTCTTTCACTCCCCCTCTCTGTCTCTACCTCTCTTCCATCCTCCTCTCCCTGTCTGTCTCTCTCCCTCCGTCCCGCTCTCTGCCCCTCTTCTTCTCTCTCTTCTTCTCCCCTTCCTCTATTTCTACCTTTCTCTTCCTCCCCTTCTTTCTACCTCTCACCTTTTCTCTCTCTCTCTCCCTCCCTTCCATCACCTCCTCTCTCGCGTTTCCTTTCTCTCTCCTCTCCTAACTCTCACTCTCCTTCTCCTCATCCCTCACTTTTCCTCAATCTCTCTCTCTCTCTCCCTTCTCCATCCCCTTTCTCCGCTCCCTTTTCTGCTCCTCCTCTCTCTAACCCTCTGTTCCCTCTCCTCCTCCTCTTTCCCTCCCTTTTCTCCCCTTCTTCCCTCACCTCTTCTGCTCTCTCTCTCTCCTCTCTCTCTTCTCTCTCTCCATCCTCCTTCTCACTCCTCTCTTCGTCCCTCACCTCTTCTGCCTGTCTCTTTCTCTCTCTACCTCCCCCTCTCCTCTTCTCTCTCTTCCATCCTTCCTTCCGTCACCTCCTCTCTTCATCCCTCACCTCTCCTTGTCCGTCTCTCTATCTCTTTCTCTCCCTCCCTCTTCTCTTTCCTCTTTTCTCTCCCTTTCTCTGCCCCCCTCTGCCTCCCTCTCTCTCTCTCGCCATCCTTCCTCTCCTCCTCCTCCCTCTCTCACTGTCCTTCCTCTTCTCCTCCTTCTTCTCTCTCTCCCTGTCTTCTTCTCCTCCTCCCTCTCTCTCTCCTTCTCCTCCTCTCTCTCCATCCTTCCTCTCCTCCTCCCTCCCTCTCTACTTGTCTCTCTCCCTCTCTTTCTCTCCCTCTCCTCCTCCTCCTCCTATTCTCTCGCTCCCTCTGTTCCCTTACTCCTCTCTCTCCTCTCCTTCCTCTCTCTCTCCATCTCTCCTCTCCTCCCTCCTCTCTCTCCCTCTCTTCCCCCTCTCCTCTCCTCCCTCCCTCCCTCACCTCTCCTTGTCTGTCTCTCAATCTCTTTCTCTCCTTCTTCCCTTTGCTTCTCTCTTTCCTCTTTTCTGTCCCTTCTCTCTCTCCTTTCCCCCCTCTCCATTTCTCTGCCCCACTCTGCCTCCCCCTCTCCTCTCTCCCTCTCCTCCCCTCCTTCTCTCTCCTCCCCCTCTCCTCCCTCTCTCTCTCTCCTCCTCTCTCCTCTCTCCTCTCTCTCCCCTCTCCTCCCTCTCTCCTCTTCCTCTCTCCCTCTCCTCTCCTCTCTCTCCTCTCTCTCCTCTCTCTCCTCTCTCTCTCTCCTCTCTCCTCTCCTCTCTCCTCTCCTCCTCCTCCTCCTCCTCTCTCTCCCTCCTCTCCTCTCCTCTCCTCTCTCCTCCCTCTCTCTCCTCTCTCTCCTCTCTCTCCTCTCCTCCCCTCTCCTCTCCTCCTCTCTCTCTCCCTCTCTCCTCTCTCTCCTCTCTCTCCTCTCTCTCTCCTCTCCTCTCCTCTCTCTCCTCTCCTCCTCTCCTCTCTCCTCTCTCTCTCTCCTCCTCTCTCTCTCTCCTCTCTCTCTCCTCTCTCCTCTCTCTCTCTCCTCTCTCCCTCTCTCCTCCTCCCTCCTCTCCTCTCCTCTCTCCTCTCTCTCTCTCTCTCTCCTCTCTCCTCCCTCTCTCTCCTCTCTCTCCTCTCTCTCTCTCCTCTCCTCTCCTCTCTCTCCCTCCTCTCCTCTCTCTCTCTCTCTCCTCCCCTCTCCTCTCCTCTCTCCTCTCTCTCTCTCTCCTCTCTCCTCCCCCTCTCCTCTCTCCTCCTCCTCCTCTCTTCTCTCTCCTCTCTCCTCCCCTCTCCTCTCCCCTCTCTCTCCTCTAGTCTCTCCCCCTCTCCTCTCCTCCTCTCCTCCTCTCCTCTCTCCTCCCTCTCTCCTCTCCTCCTCTCCTCTCCTCCTCTCCTCCTCTCTCCTCTCTCTCTCTCCTCTCTCCTCTCCTCTCTCCCTCCTCTCCTCTCTCTCCCTCTCCTCTCCTCTCTCCTCCTCCTCCTCTCCTCCTCTCTCTCCTCTCCTCCTCTCTCTCTCCCTCTCTCTCCTCCTTCTCTCCTCTCTCCTCTCTCTCCTCCTCTCTCTCCCTCTCTCCTCTCTCTCTCTCTCTCCTCCTCCTCTCCTCTCCTCTCCCTCTCTCTCCTCTCCTCTCTCTCTCCCCCTCTCCTCTCCTCCTTCTCTCCCTCTCTCTCTCTCTCTCTCTCCCCCTCTCCTCCTCTCTCTCTCCTCTCTCTCTCCTCTCTCCTCCCCCTCTCCTCTCCTCCTTCTCTCTCCTCCTCCTCTCCTCTCTCCTCTCCTCCCCCTCTCCTCTCTCCTCTCTCCTCCCTCTCTCCTCCCTCTCTCCTCTCTCTCTCTCTCCTCCTTCTCTCTCCCTCTCCTCTCTCCTCCTCTCCCTCCTCTCTCTCTCCTCTCTCCTCCCTCCTCTCTCCTCCTCCCTCTCCTCCTCCTCTCCTCTCTCTCTCCTCTCTCTCTCTCCTCTCTCCTCCTCTCTCTCCTCCCTCCTCTCCTCTCCTCTCTCTCTCTCCTCTCCTCCCTCTCTCTCCTCTCTCTCCCTCTCCTCTCTCTCTCCTCCCTCTCCTCTCCTCTCTTCTCTCTCCTCCTCTCTCCTCCCTCCTCTCTCCTCTCTCTCCTCTCTCTCTCCTCTCCTCCCTCTCCTCTCTCCTCCCTCTCTCTCTCTCCTCCCCCTCTCCTCTCTCCTTCTCTCCTCTCCTCCTTCTCTCCTCCTCTCCTTCTCTCCTTCTCTCCTCTCTCCTCTCTCCTTCTCTCCTTCTCTCCGCGCTGCTGGTGACAGGAGGATTATATATTTGTCACAGTGGCTGTAATAAGCTGTAGATACAGGAAGCGTAGCGGTGATTTATTGCTCTGTGGCGCGGCTCTAGCAGGACGCGCGCTGTAGCGTGCAGAATGAACACCGCTCTGTCATCTCTGTCCATCCGTCAGAGCAGACCTCCCCCTCCCCAGACGCTTCCCCTCACCACAGCCGGGCCACAACACATAAACTACCTCTGCTTATGAAGAGGCACAGATTTGTTTCCTGCACAAACGGCTTTAACAGAACTCGGTGTAAGATTTAGATTTTAAATTTCATAAACATGACCTCTGTGTGTCTCCAAATAAGAGCTAAATGTGTTTAAATCAAATATAACTTTTACTGAGTTGTAAATTGTAAAGTTGATTTATTCTTAATTACAAAAACATTGGACAAGTTGTTTTTGATCAAGACGATTCTCCAGTCAGAAAACAGAATGAGCCTCACGTGACTTTCATTTGTGTTGCCAGGTTCAAAGCTGAAATCCAGTTGGTTTAAACCTAAAAAATGTCTCTCTCTGATTTGAACGGTCACTATCTAAACCCCAGAACCTGCACCAGTCATGAGTCAGTGCTAGTGCAGGATCTGCTAGTCTGATTCATCAGCCGGTTCACTTCTTGGAAACCGTCTGACCTCGCAGTGTTAGAATTCGTTCGCTCGATGGTAGCCGGATACTTTTTTTATTTAATCAATCGCTGCTATTTGGTCGTGATGTATGTATTGCACAGCTAACGGGGCTAGCTTTTCCCAAATCCCGTAGGAAGAAGAGGAATAACGTCTTTTCCCTTGATAAAATTCACCAAACTTTAAATCCTCGATCTCAGGAATCGTTGCCAACACAGAATGTCTGGCTCTTCTCTGATTGGCCGGTGCCCGAACTCACGCTTCTGGGGTTTTTGCAAATGATCTAGTGTATTTTGATTATTGACCTAGTCGCTGGAGAGAAATGTAATTGAGTGGAGGCACTAGGTGGCGCCAACCTGACTAATGGTGCACAGGACCCTAGGCTACTACTGTGAATCATCCCACGCAGTATAAAAATTAAAATGACTTGACTTAGAGTTTAATTTTGAGAAAAAAAATCTTAGAAATAAGGGAACACATGGCTGAGGGAACATAGGGCTGACCCCATCTGAACGATATCTGCCTAAACCCCAGAACCTGCATCAGTCATGTGTCAGTGCTAGTGCAGCGTCTGCAGCTCAGGGAGGGAATTCTGGAGGTTCTGAGTTTTCACATGAGGCCTGTTCAAAAACTGAGAATGAGACAAACATGTATGTCCTCATCAAAAACAGACCGGGAGTTGTGTTTAGTTTCATTCACATGTTTGAGTAACACTTTATTATTACAGTATGTTTCGTGTTATAAGGTGCACCGGATTATAAGGCACATTAAGCGAAACAAAACAGTCAGATAAGTCAAACTTTATTCAAATAATTCACAGTAACTCTCAACATTGTTCAGTTGTACAAAACAATACAGTCACTTTTCCAGTTCTTTTCTCTTCTCATTTTCACTGTCTGAGTTTAACAGTTCGGCGATTTCGATGTCCAGATCCATCTCGTCATCATCCGAGTCAGTCTTGTCGCTGTTACTTCTCTGTTCAGTGACGATTCTGTCCTTCGTGAAAGCTCGGACGACACTTGAGACTGATCCTTAGTCCAGGCGTCCACGATCCATCGGCACATCGCGGTGTAACTCGCCCTGTCTTGGTGAATGTGTATTACTCCGCGAGGCTCCGACAATCCATCAAGCGGTGCGGCTTCGTAGTTTACCAAAGTCGTACTAAAACGTTTAGGCTAACTGTGGCTGCTGACCAAGCCCCGGGGTTTGAAAATGGGCGCCCATGCAAGTCAATGGACCAAGCTCAATGGCGCGTGACTCCAGATTCACCTTTTTTTTTATTTATTTATTTATTTATTTATTTCATAAAGCATAAAAAGACATCTACAGTATCACAACATCAAACACACAAGAAATGAATGAAAAGGAGCAGAAAGAAGAAAAAAATCTTATGTTATCCCCCCTTTCCTTTTTCAAGACAAAACATCAACACTGATCATCACTAAACATTCCATATCAGTTCAGGCACAATTACTGATCAATTGCAAACAGTAAATCTTCATTATTATACACAACTTAGTTTTCTTTTTCATACAGACACAGTGCATTCGATTTTATATGTTTTTTAAATGTCATCATTGTACTTGATTCTTTTATTTCTTTGTCAAGACTCTTCCATAAGTGAACTCCTTTCACAGCGACACTTCGCTCCATAACCTTGGTTCTGAATCTGGGTTTTTTAAACATGTAGGTTCCTTTTAAATTGTAGTGGCTTGTTCTCATCTCAAACAGTTTTTGAATATTTACAGGTAATAAATTACACTTTGCTTTATACATGACTTTGAGGAGACTTAAGTCAACAATATCCTGCATTTTCAACACTTTAAGTTGAACAAATATTGGGTTGGACGTCTCTCTACAACGACTGCTGGTGATAATTCTCAAGGCCCTTTTTGTAAAATAAATAAAGGTTGTAGGTAAGTTTTACATGTTGAACCCCAAATTTCCCAGCGAGGTGTTTCCGGTGGCTCTGGGTCGACTGAGCATGTGCAGTACTGTCTTTTCTCACACTGGTGTATCACATGATCGCTTTGACCAATCAGAGCGAGAGAAGCTAGAACTACAGCTAACGATTATGAAGCATTTTTTACTGAAGGATTTTGAGCTGAGAAAAAGTTTATGATGTAAAATTTGGTAAAAATTGCCATAAAATCCAACATTTTTGAACGTTGTAGGTGCCCTGTCAGGTGAACACGAGCAGTTTGTGATTACATTGCGCTCTATGAGAAAAATCCTGTCTCAGCCCAGGGGATTTTCTCCACTGAAGTACCAGTGAATGTCACTACGTCAACTTGAGGAAGTTACAAGCAGCAACACCCTCCAGTTATTTTAATAGATTCATGCCGTTGACATGCACTAGTCTAACACCAGCGACCTCTGCAAATACAAGGACTGGATGGAATATTTTTTAAAAAGTGTCTCCGCACGTCTCCAAAACTCTGGACCTCGTTTCCTATGTCCAAAATTCCGGACCGTCCCTTCAACAGCTACTTTTATTCCAGAGCTGAAATCATCCAAAATGATTCTAGTGAAGATGTATGGAGTTTAAAAACACGCAAAAAAGGCAATTTCTGTATCACCACATGACGTCGTAAGGTAGAAATGAGCCTAAATCTGCCGGGTTTGTGTCTTTAAACGTGTGCGAATGAAACAAAACACAACTCCGGGTCTGTTTGTGATGGAAAAAAACCAACATTACAACAACGAAACATCAGAAAACAGCGCGACCTGAGCTCTTTAAAGATACTAACATACACCTGCTTGCTCCTCTTTCTAACAGTGAATCTATAACTCTAGTGTTTTCTAAATTCCCTCGTGTATAAAAACCATTCAGAGCTAACCGCTTACTCCACAGAAAAACCAGCAAACCCTCACTTCATTGGACGAAAACAACAAAGCGCCGCGGCCTCTACCCCGAACCCAATCCTTCAAATTAATTACACCGCGGCGCCGTTTTGCATACTCCCCATTCAGGCTCTACCTTTCAAATCTGGACTAAGTGAATTTTCCGTTGCCTCATTTTGTTCCGCGCGGGGCCCCTAGTGGCGGGAGTCAGTTCTGCTTACGAAAATCCCCTCTTCTGGTAAACACGAGGTGATGTTTACGGCACCGAAATGTTTATCCAATTAAGTGACATTTCAATAACGTAATACCCAGAGCGTGCAGGGTTTAACGAGATTACACGAGCCGCAGAAGAAGAGGAAGGGAAGGCAGTGTCGGGGCTTTTGGATGCGAGTTAATATCTGAAAAGCTTTGGGAAAAATGAGCAAAAATACAGTGTTATGGATCTGAGGTGGTTGGATTCAAAGGTCAGTAGATTTATACAACGAGGCGACAAATTGAAGACTAAGACAGCAGTAAGGGCGCATTTTATACTATTTTCTGTCGTGTTGTAATGTTGTTTTCTCATTAAAAACAGACCTGGAGTTGTGTTTTGTTTCATTCACACGTTTCACACACAAACCCTGCGTATTTAGGGATTACTCGAACATAAGGGAATGAAACAAAACACAACTCCAGGTCTGTTTTTGAGGAAATCAGCTGGAAAGTCCCTCTGATCTGTACCATTTATGAAACTAAGTTAGTTCATCTATATACATTTTTTTTTTCATTTATATATAATATTAATAACACACACAAGTTACATATACCTCAACATGTTTGTTCATACATACAAACAAAACATGCAAAAAATGATGTGATCTCAAACACACAAATAGAGTAAATACAGTGTGTCAAATTACTCTTCTGCTACTACCACTACTAATATTACTACTACTATTATTATTACTACTACTAGTACTACTGCTACTGCTATTACTATTATTACTATTACTACTATTACTACTACTATTACTGCAACTACTACTGCTGCTACTACTACTACCATTACTACTATTACTAGCACTACTACTATTACCACTACTACCACTACTACTACTACTACTACTACTACTACTACTACTACTACTACTACTAGAACTGAAGAAGCAGCTTGGATGAGCTTCGAAACGTCTTCAACCAAACTAACTTTTGTCCAGTCAACAAACTGACGTAAACGTACTTCTACTATTACTAATATTATTACTACTGCTACTACTACTACTACTACTACTACTGCTACTACTACGACTAGTAGTACTTCTACTATTACTAATATTACTACTACTACTACTTGGTGTCAGAAGTTGAAAATGCTGAACTTTTTTGAATGCAGATTTGGACTAAACCAGTGCTTCTCAATTATTTTCTGTCATGCCCCCCCCTAGGACGAATAAAACATCTCGCGCCCCCCCCCGTGACTATAGATATATAGTCTATATCATTTGTCTATAAAATTGTTATAAGTACACCTCTGCGTAACACTGCCACCTTATATGATGCCAACAACGCTCGCTGGTTTACTGAAGTAGCAGTCACAAAGCGGGATGATTGTCGGCAATATTCGGCACGTTTTCGCTGAAAAAACTCAAGCGGCTTATCAGAGTGATTGGGGTGTAATGTATTTAAGTGACGCCTTAATTTATTGGGCTTCATGCTGTCGGCTGCCAACATTTTTAGACACAGTAAGCACACCGGTCTTTCCTCGTCTCCCACCGTAGTCACAGTGAAGCCAAGCGCTACATACGCTTCGTCATATTTCCTCGTCTTAGCTTTCGGGAGATTTTCGTTTGTCTCTTTATCTCCGTCTCTCTCCACCTGTCTTCTCATCCCTGTTAAATATTTTTTCATGGTGTCACTTGAGGGTCTGCTACACTTCGTGTCTACACTTCATACTCAAACTCTGTGCTGTGTGCAAAGCGCGCATGCTCAGTGCAAACAAAACTCCTACACCACCGAGCGAATGCTCCCTGCGCACACTCTGCCAATGAGAGCGCCACTGCCCCCTAATGTAGTGGAAGTGCAATTGCACTTTATTCTAAAGGCCCGTTCAGACCAAAGCGTCAAAGCGTCCACTTTCTATGTAAAGTCTATGTGGACGCGCGACTAGAGCGTCCTGCGTTTTTGCGGCGCGTTTTCGGCGTCAGCGCGGCGCGAATCTGGCGTCAGCGCAGCGCGTCTTCAGCGTTTTGGCGTCAGCGGCCAAGACGCGCGTCCAAGGCATCAGCGTCAAGAAGTTGAAAATGCTGAACTTTTCGCGTCAGACGCGCCGCGTCAACCAATCACGGACGAGTATCCAGAGACGCAGCGACGTTATTATCAGGAAGAAAGACCCGAGAACCAGAACGAGAACCACAAACATGAGCGGAGAATAAATATATACGCCACAATCACCGAGCCGATTGCGAGGAATACACCAGGACCGGACCAGGACCAAACCAGGACTAGACCGAAACTAGACCGAGACTAGACCGAGACTAGACCGAGACTAAACAAGGACTAGACCGGGACTAGACCGTGATTAGACCAGGACTAGACCGGGACTAGACCGGGACCAGACCGGGACTAGACCGTGATTAGACCAGGACCAGACCGGTATTAGACCAGGACTAGACCGGGACTGATCCAGTGTCATTAGCGGAGCCCCAGTCGTCGACCCGATCTCCTCCGCTGATGTTTTATGTCATAAAAACGCTCTCTCACTCTGGTCTGACATTGTTTCGGGAAAAGAGCGGGACCGGGCTCTTGTTTCCAGGGCAACGGACGCGCGTCGTCAAGTATTTTTGTCCCGTTCGTCCACGGCGTCAAAGATGCGCGTCGGGGACGTCTAAACTCAAATGCAAAGGCTCCAAATAGAGGCGTCAAGGCGTTTTTTGACGCTTTGGTGTGAACGGCCCTTAAGACAGTAAAAAAAAATCAAAAATAAAAAAATAAAAAGCATGCTCCCCGAGGTCAAACGCGCCCCTGGGGGGCGCGCCCCACTATTTGAGAAGCACTGGACTAAACCAAGACTAGACCAAGACTGAACCAGCGTCATTAATGGAGTGTAAATATAAACACGCCGCAGCCGTTGACCAGATCTCCTCCGCTGATGGTTTCATGTTACAAACACACTAAAGTCTCTCTCAGTCTGGTTTGTCATCGTTTCGGGAAAAGACCGGGACCGGGCTCTTGTTTCCAGGTCAACGGACGCATGTCAAGTCTTTTTCTCCTGTTTGTCCCCAGCCTCCAAGACACGAACTCCAATGCAAAGGCGTCCAAATAGAGGCATCTTGGGCGTTTTTTGATGCCGCGGTCTGAACGCACCATAGTACTATTATTACTACTATTACTACTACTATAGTTATAATTAAAGGTTGTATAGAGGATTTTTTAAGGGAAGTGAAATACAGCGACCATCGTAGAAACATCTCCTCCTCCCGCCTCTTTACTCTAGAAATCATCCAGTGCATGTTCAGAATTACCGTTGAAGTGACCTGCCTAGAAATATTTTAGCGACCGACGCGTCAGTTTTTAGACCCTTCGGACTTTCTTTTGCGGCGAACTGGTCGTGGATTCTCGTCCGCCGTTGCAACAAACTTTGTGCGAAATGCGAGGGAGTGACAGTATGAAAAAGCCTCTAAGAACCGCCGCATAAAACCACATAATCCCCCGAGCGCCGACGACTCAGTTACACTAGGGAGTTTGATTGACAACCTAACAGCCAATAGAAAATGAGGCAGCCTCGTTTTCTATTGGCTGATGTTTATCTGGCCTCACTACGTCCACAACTGATAGATTTTCATTCTTTTTTTTTCGGTCATCATAATTAAAAAGCTGCTGCATCTCTGTAATGGTATTTTAAACTTTCAATGACAATTTTAAACAAAACAAAAAATCCTCCATACAACCTTTAAGGCCAAAGTAAAACCATGGTTATAATATTTACTTGTAGTTATTAAAATTTTATTAATTATTTCTAAACACACATTTGATTCTCCTGAAAATTCCATAAAAACATCTCAAAACAATCAACTAAAATCTTCTTGTAGATTCATTCCTGCTACTTTCAAATCCTGTTCTGAATCCCTCACGGACAGTTTTATTTCGAGTCGTGTTGCGTCACAGCGGTTAAACTCCCGACCTCGTGTGCGGGGGGGCAGCGCTTCGACGTGAGGTTGTGACAGAGGCCATTTATAACGACATCATCACCGCGAGACGCAGCTCATTAATAACTCTAAACTGTCAGAGTGTAATTAGCTCTGCCCTGACACCGACGAGACGAGCTCATTTCACTGATCATGTCACCGGGGGTCTGACTCATGTGGGCCCCGACACGCTGGATTATTATGGATTACACAGGATTTAATCTGCTGTTTTTATGATTATGCATCTCACACTTTTGTTGGTTTTGTGTTTGTGTTTATGCATTTATTCACATTTGTATTATACGCAACATTTTCACTCATTCAAAAAGTTGTTCATCGCTCTGGCAACGGTCCTACTTTCACTTCATTCTCAAACATTCGCCACGTTTACATGAGAGCTTTAATTCAGAATAAAAATCATTTGTTTCTGAATAAAAATAAATTAGACCATGTAAACACTTAATTCCTAATGAAAATGTTTGTTCGGAATTAAACTCAATTCTGGTTTATTCTGATTTTAAAGCCGAATTAATTTATTCCTCCATCATGTAAATGTTTAGTCAGGCTGGCGCCACCTAGTGCCTTCGCTCAATTTAATTTCTCTCCAGCGACTTGGTCAGAAATCAAAACACACTAAGAAAACCGGAAATGCGAGCGAGCCAGACATTCTGTGTTGGGAACGATTTCCGAGATCGAGGATTTAAAGCCGGAACAAAGAGAATGTTTGGTGAAGTTTATCAAGGGGAAAGACGTTATTGTTCTTCTTCCTACAGGATTTGGCGCATTACAAACGTCACAACCACATAGTGGTGACTGGTTAAATAAAAAAAAGTACCCACCTACCGTCGAGTGAATAAATCCTGATGCTGCGAGGTCAGACGGTTTCCACGAAGTGAAACTGGCTGATAACTCAGAATAAGAAATGTTTATTCTTCTTAAAAATATATATAATATATCTGAGCAAAATGTGCCTTGCCCCTGTACAAACACATGGAAAAATAGGGTACAAGACCTTTTAAAACTATATGTTTTTTTTTTTTGAAAACCTTTTTTTTTTTTTATTAATCATAAAATGTCACTAAACACCTAATTAGCAGTTTATTGTCCTTGTGTAATGTTATTGACGTCGCAACAAATTGAGCTGTCGTCCCGTCCTTCACCCTGATTGACTCAATCTCTCCTCAGCTCCTCTAACCTCCTCTCTCTCTTTCTCTCTCTCTCTCTCTTCTCTCACCTCTCTCTCTTTCTCTCTCTCTCTCTCTCACCTCCTCCCTCTCTCTCTGTCTCCCCTCTTATCTCCTCTCTCTCTGTGTCCTCTCTCTCCTCCTTCTCTCACCTTCTCACCTCCTTTCTCTCTCTCTCTCTGTCCTCTCTCTCTCTTTTCTCACCTCCTCTCTCTCTCCCCCCTCTCTCTCTTTCTCACTGTCTCCCCTCTCATCTCCCCTCTCTCTCTGTGTCCTCTCTCTCTCCCTTTTCTCCCTCTTCTCTCACTTCCTCTCTTTCCTGCCCCCCCCACCTTCTCACCTGCTCTCTCTCTCTTTCTCTCTCTCTTCTCTCACCACTTCTTTCTTTCTCATCTCCTCTCTCACCTCCTCCCTCTCTCTCTGTCTCCCCTCTTATCTCCTCTCTCTCTGTGTCCTCTCTCTCCTCCTTCTCTCACCTTCTCACCTCCTTTCTCTCTCTCTCTCTCTGTCTCTCTGTCCTCTCTCTCTCTTTTCTCACTCTCTCTCTCTCTCTCTCCCCTCTCTCTCTTTCTCACTATGTCTCCCCTCTCATCTCCCCTCTCTCTCTGTGTCCTCTCTCTCTCCCTTTTCTCCCTCTTCTCTCACTTCCTCTCTCTCCTGCCCCCCCCACCTTCTCACCTGCTCTCTCTCTCTGTCCTCTCTCTCTCTCTCTCTACTCTCACCTCCTCTCTCTCTTCTCATCTCTTCTTTCCTGCTTTCTCTCTCTCTCCTCTCTTCTCCTCTCCATCTCTGTCTCTCTATCCTCTCTCGCTTTCCTCTCATCTCTCTTTCTCTCCGTGTCTCTCTTCTCTCTGTCCCCTCACCTTTTCTCTGTCTCTGACTCTCTGTCCTCACTCTCTCTCTCTCTTTTCTCACCTCCTCTCTCTCCTCTCTCCCTCCTTTCTTCTTTCTTTTTCCTGCTGGCCTGTGCAATAGCCAAACCCGGCGTTGAGAGCCTGTTGTCCCAGTCAGCAGATATCGTGGACGTAATGGGAGGTGAAAGCGCTCCCCTGTGGCCGTCTAGTGCGATTGCGGTTCGGGGGGATGTAGTCGGTGTTGACAAAGTGCACGGCGGTGATGGAGTGATGGGGGAGGCTGGGGACTTTAAACAGGCAAAGCAAATGAAAGACAAAAAGGTATTACGCTTAACGGGGCAACGCCAGCACAACTCCCACTGCAATTTAAGGAAAGCTCACGAAGGATTGCAGATGAAGCTGAGGTGCTTTGAGGTCACGGGGTTTTGCGATGTTGTTTTCACTTCATTCATGCAGTAAATTGGGCACAAGATAAACGAAGATCAGTTAAGACACATGAACAGTTCTTCAGATAAACTATAACATAAACAACAGAACAGAACAAGTTTAACAAACTCTCCATCTCACTCCAAATCACTAAATCCATTCAGTTCTTCATCCTCGGTGTCACTTCTGAACAACTCCACGACCTCCGGAGGTAAACAGAGCGCCGCTTCCTCTTCTGTGTCGCTGTCGTCAGACTCGGCATCAGTTCCAGTTAGAATTATTCTGGTCTTTCTGAATCCCGACAGGATGGTTTCAGTGTCACTGAAGTCCAGGCTTTGTCCATCCATCCAGTGACTTCAGGAAAGTTTCATGGTGCATCCTTCAAATCAAATCAAACTGTATTTATAGAGCACTTTTCATACAAAAAAATGCAACACAAAGCGCTTCCGGTCGTCACAAGTTTCTCGCTCACTCCAAACTTTTTCTGCTGCTCGATTACCATTTTCGGCTGAATATTTCTCTACTTGCAGTTTGTAATCTGTAAAATCTGATTTTCTTTTGGGGACATTTGTGTTCAGTTTTCTCAGTGTCTTTATAAGTTTGTTTAATTGTTAAATTGTTTAGTGGTGCAGAAGTAACGGTGCGATCGACTGACATGATACAGACAGGACAGAGGCTCTTTCTGCAGGAGACATGTGCAGTAGAGCGAAGTGACAGTGGTACAGGAGGAACAGGAGCAGCAGATACTCACACACAGTATTTTTTATAGTATATATATATAAGTCGCAGGAAACACCCAAACCATGAAAAAGGAGCAACTTGTAGTTGGAAAAATATGGTAAATTGTCATTTGTTTCAGTAAAATACAGAAAAGCTGCTTAAAAATTACCAAAACAAAACAAACAGTGCAAAACAGTGAGGCGCGAGACACATTTTGAAAGCTCATTGCGGATGAGAGCAGGACTGCACAGTGTGGGAGCGGGCGGGATGATAAACTACAGTCCTGCAAACTAAATATGAGTGTAAAGTAAAATATACAAATCATGTATGCCTATCATACATCTTTTGTGTTTGATATTTCATTTGGCATTAATAAAAACATTTTAAGCAGCCTAAACTTGTGGATGTGGTATAATCTCACGCACATTTTAGACAATTCCTTTCCACTTCTTTGTGTTTGATAGAACTTAAGAAAGCGAACATTCTATCTTGCAGGATTTGCGAGCGGGAGCAGGAAAATATTATTCTTTGCGGGCACGAGTTAGCCAGGCTGGTCCCACCTAGTGCCTCCGCTCAATTTCATTTCTCTCCAGAGACTAGGTCAGGAATCAGAATACACTAGACGGTTTGCAAGAACTCCGGAAGTTGTTGACAGTGCACCGACCAATCAGTGAAGAGTTGTGAAGTCATGATGTCAAACTCAAGCGTCTGTCTGGGTCCCTCTTTTGTGGAACAACACAACAGTAAACAAAGCGTCGAGATGGATGTAGACGAAGACAGACATTCTGTGTTGGCAACGATTCCCGAGATCAAGGATTTAAAGCGAATGTTTGGTGAATTTTATCAAAGAGAAAGAGGTTATTGCCCTTTTTCCTACGGGATTTGGCGCATTACATACGTCACGGCCAAATAGCAGCGATTGTTTAAATAAAAAAAGTACCCACCTACCGTCGAGCGAACGAATCCTAATGCTGCGAGGACAGACGGTTTCCATGAAGAGAAACTGAAAATTCTCTTGTCTGACTTTTTTAGAACTGTATCCCAGGTGTGAGAGAGTATGTACGCCCCCTTCGTCCCGATTCACAGTCCGGTTGGCGTTTTTCCGGATCGCGATTGCCTCCCTGATCCAGCTATGGTGCTTGATTCTCTCTGCGCCTATGACTTTAGCGCTGTCCCAAGTCCATGACCTGGTTTTCCCGCTTGTGTTGGTCTGATATTACGGACTTAAGTTGGTTTTGATGGTCTATTTTGTCGTTCAGGGACTCGGGTGCATGTGTAGTTTAATGCCAGACTTTGGGACATTCCTGAGCATTGATACGTTCATGGAAGCAGGTGCGGCCAGAGGGTTTGTCGAGAGCCAAGGACGAGTTGGACACACTTGCTTCCTCTTTCCACAGTGTGAAATTCCCCACCTTTATTACGCAGTTCGATGTTTAATACAATGGATTTGGAACGATGACGTATTTTGTTTTACTTCACACCACATTCTTACAATCTGCGTTCCTCTCCGCTTTCGCAGCCTCGCGCTCCTCCGTCTCGTCCATCAAACCTCCTTTTCCGCCGCCGCCCAGAGCTCCACGTCTCAAGGTCGCGAGGAGGAAGCTGTAGCCCAGAGACGGACAAGATTTATGGGGCGTTCAGGCCACTTCTGCTGGGAGGCTGCAGACCACAGAGCCCAGGGAGAGGCTCGACCAATCAGGTAGAAGCACAGAGAAAGGAGGGTCGGGAAGGAACTAAACACATGGGCACGTTTGGAGGAAAGAGTCTGGTACAGTGCGGCGTTTGGACCAGACGCGCCTCTAAACCAGGACTAAACAAGGACTAAATCAAGACTAAAAACAGGTCTAAACCAGGACTAAAATCCAGGACTAAAAACAGGAATAAAACGAAGACTAAAACCAGGATTAAAACCAGGTCTAAATCAGGACTTAACCACGTCTAAACCAGGACTAAAGCAGATCTAAACCAGGACAAAACCAGGACTAAACCGGATCTAAACAACGTCTAAACCAGGTCTAAGCCAGGACTAAACCAGGACTGAACCAGGACTAAACTGGAAATAAAATCAGGACTAAACCAGGTCTAAACTGGGAGTAAACCAGGGATAAAACAAGGTCTAAATCAGGACTAAATCAGGACTAAATCAGGACTAAAATCAGGACTAAAATCAGGACTAAAATCAGGACTAAAAACAGGACTAAAACCAGGACTAAACCAGGACTAAACCAGGACTAAACCAGGACTAAAGCAGGACTAAACAGGCTAAAATCAGGTCTAAATCAGGACTAAACCAAGACTAAAACCAGGATTAAACCAGGACTAAAACCAGGACTAAACCCAGAACTAAGCCAGGACTGTTTGTCAGGACTGGCCCGAAAGTGCGCCCGGGTAGACTGTCGGGTGACCGCAGACGAAAGGTCCGGGTCTGGGGCTCCGCGCTCACTTTCTTGCTCTCTTTCAAGTCCAAGATTAGTCCTGGTTTAGTCCTGGTTTAGTTCCTGGTTCTGCTACAGATGCAGTTTGCTACTTTGGCTGGTTCGCTCTCTGACTGTCCAATCAGCAGGTCTGAATCCGGTGACGTTCGCTGCTAAAGGCCTTGGCGACACCAACTCAAAATCTGATTGGTTGAAGTAACAGTTTCATGGACATTTATTTTGTGTTCGAGGCCTGCAGAACAGATTGGGAAGGCCTCAAACTTCTTTGACTTTGACTCTGCCTGGCAACAAGTGACAGCTGAAATGTGATTGGTCAAATACCTGAAAATCCATGTGTGGAAGCAGCACAAGTATCAGTAAAGCTCTGAAAGGAAGCGAACAGACCATTTGGAATTATTTAATAATAATATAATTAACATCAGTCTGTAATTAGCTCCACCAAGGAGGTTATGTTTTTGCCGGTGTTTGTTTGTTTGTTTGTTTGTTTAGCAACATAACTCAAAAAGTTATGGACCGATTTTGATGAAATTTTCAGGATTTGTTGGAAATGTGAAAAGGAAGAACTGATTTCATTTTGGGGGTGATCCGGAAGAAATCCTGGATTCTGGATCACTTTGAAATTTTAGTTCACATTGTGGTAAATGGGGCCAAAAATTTTGTTTCTTAATATCTCGGTTAATTATTGACCAAACCCCATGAAATTTGACTCGGGGATGGACAATGGGATCCTCTTTCATATTCCAAAGGCTGATCCGGATCTGATCCAGAAGACTGATTTTATCTCAATTTATATAAAAAATGGGGGTAGTCCTTGGCGGAGGTCTGCGCTCTCTGAGTGCTTTTCTAGTTCAGATATTTTTTTAGACCAGCAGAGGAAGACTTGCGCACCCTGACGCTCCACCACTGTTGTTATGATGCTCCAGGTCAGAATTCCACATATGGACTCTGCTCTCCTATAACCACAGCCTCGATGAGCTTCATTTGACCGGAGCCAAACGCAACGAATGACGTCACACTCACTTAATCCACTTCTTTATACAGTCTGCGGACCAAACATGGCTTCTTCTGTCTGTCAAAAACACAGGTTACCATGGCGATTACTCCTCTCCGGCTTTATTTATCCCCCGCTGGTCGATCCCCCGGTGGTTTTATGCTTTGGGGTGAGCGGGAGGTCCGGTGGTGACAGACTGCAGTGACAGGTGCTAATTGAGCCGGAGTGGTTTTGTCTGGTTTCAGGTTGAGTCTTTGGCCTTGTGGGGGCGCTCTCTCTCATAAAAGACACATAAACCCGACAGAGTGACCTTGGCTTCAGCACGCTTCACTGCGCCGTAAATAAAACCGATGTGAAAATAGACCAAGGAGAAATGTACGAATGTGGAGGCGACTGGATGGATAGAAGTCGTGTCGTTGTGGTTTCTCGAACTGGTTAGAGATATTCAGTATAAACCAAAGTACTTATAAAAATTCAAATATATATACATAAAATAAAAGTATTTAACATTTTCTGATCTATGTTATAATGTTGTTTCTTCATCACAAACAGACCTAGAGTTGTGTTTTATTTCGTTCACACAAGTTTAAAGCACAAACCTTGCATATTTCGGCTGAGTTCTTCTTTCTCTCTTCCACCTTGTGATGTCATGTGGTGATACAGGAAGTACTCCACTGTGTTTTTAAACTCCGTACACCTTCACTAGAATCATTTGGTTCATTTCAGCCCTGGAATTGTCGATTTCTACTGAACAAAATGTAAAAATTAGATGTAAACTTGAAAACTTCCGCTTCGTGACATCACAAGGTGGAACAGAGCATTTTGAGCTTTGGAGAAGAAGACAGACTGATAAACCAGGATTACTTAAACACGTGTGAATGAAACAAAACTGAATTCCAAATGTTTTTGAGAAGATAACAACATTATTATAGGACCTTTAACTTTAAAATAAAAAAGTCTTCATTTTCACTTTTCAAGATAAAACGTCCAAAATTATTCCTCTGCCTTTTTCAGTTTCTGCTCTGCAATCACCCGTAAACTTTTTTTTTTTCTTTTAACCAGTGCAAAGAAGACATTATTTTGAAAAAGAGATTACATTATTATACAATTAATTATTCACAAATGAATAGAACTTCAGAGTCAGACTTGAGTCACTTTTGTTTTAGAATCTGAGACTTGACTTGACAAAATGGGGGAAGACTTGGGACTCGACTTGGATTTGAGGCCTGTGACTTGAAAAGACTCGATGCTTCTCCTAAAAAGATATGTTTTTAGAAAGGAACTACATAGAACATGATTCTTCATGACTAAATAACTGTTATTTCGCACATTTAAATCTTAATTCTTTCTATTCTGACTGTAATGATTCACACTAAGATCTTGACAAAACATTTAAAAAGGAAAATTTTGCATTTCTACAACTTTTATATAAATACTCATCGTGTCGTGTTTTGTTTCATTCAGTTTCAAGTCGGGTCAGAACTCAAGTCACTGTTTTTAGGACTGGAGACTTGACTCGATAAAATGGACTAAGACTTCGGGCTTGACTCGGACTTGAAGGTCAGTGACTTGGGACTTGACTCGGACTTGAGGCCTGTGACTTAAGAAAACTTGATGCTTCTCCTAATAAACTACTTTTCTCTTTACTGTTGATAAATGCGGCGCTTAATTTTAAAGAAACAAACTGGAACATGTCCCTTACACTTCTTTATTTGTTACTATGGATGTAAATGAAGTACTGTGATGTAGTATCCTCAAAAGTACTACAGTAATATACAGTACAATACAGTAAAGCAGAGGGAACTACAGAGAACTACATGACAAAATAACTGTTATTTAGCACTTTTAATTATCTTAATTCGTTGTGACTTGGACTCGAGTCAGACTTGACTCACTATTTTTGGGACTTGAGCCTTGTGACTTGAGAAGACTTTTTATTCTGACCGTAATGATTCACACTAAGACCTTGACAAGACGTTTAAAAAGGAAAAATTTACATTTCTACAGCTCATATATAAATACTCATATAAAAATATATCGTGACTTTTTAAGTACAATTTAATTTCAAAATCATAAATTGCAAAAAATCTAAGCTATATTTAATACTTTGGTTTAAAGACTTGAAATGACTTGAAGCTCAAAGAAGACGACTTGGACTTGACTTGGACTTATGGGCCAGTGACTCGAGACTCGACTTGGACTTGCCTGTCTTTGACTTGGGACTTGACTCGGACTTGAGGCCAAAGACTTGAGACTTACAAAACAACGACTTGGTGCCACCTCTGAATATTAATATAACAATTTCAAAACAATTTTTAAACCATAATATCAGCAGATCTTTCAGACTTGATAGAAACTTTTTACTTGAACTAATAATCCAACAGCATTTCTTTTTGAACTCAATGGTAAGTGTATAATCCATATCCATAAATAGTAAAAGTATTTATTAAATGATCTTTTTTTTAGTCTTTTGGTCGCCACAACAGCAGATTTCATATTAGTCTGATATCTTAAACGATCAGAGCAGGTTGTCCATTGACTCCAGCTTAACCTTTAAAGTCTCATTTCAAACAGAGTCTTATCATTGGACCCAAAGACAAATCAATGTGAGGATAATCTCTCTGTGAGCTGCTGATACGGGCCCCGCTCTGTCTCAAATCATTCACTTCAGACGAACGTTTGAAGGGCCCCATATTACACTTCACTCTGATCTGTGTTATAATGTTGTTTCGTCATCACAAACAGACCTGGAGTTGTGTTTTGTTTCATTCACACAAACCCTGAGTTCTTCTCTCAGATGGAAAACACTCTGTTGTAACTTGTAATGTCATGTGGCAATACAGGAAGTGCTTCATACGCCTTCACTAGAATCATTTGGATAATTTCACATCTGGCATTGCCAATCTCTACCACTTCATGACCTCATAAGATGGAACAGAACATTTTGAGCTTTGGAGATGTAGACAGACTAATAATAAAAGAATACTCAAACAGAAAAACACTTTATTAACCATTAAAACCATGGTAACACTTTATAATAACTACACCTTACTTAGCCTTAATAAAGCATGAACAAAGACTTAATTAATAATGAACAAAGATTTAACTAATAATGATTCACGCTTAGTAAATGCTTAATAAAGCATAATTTGTCTTCACTTTAGAAAAGCTCTCAAAAAGACTTAACGAACAGATAACAGCTGCCTGAATTATCATTGTATTGTATTATTAGTAAATCATTCTCTCATAACTTACTAATGATTAATAAATGCTCAAATGGTTAGTTCATGAGTAATTAAGTATGAAATAATTATGAGTAACTATTTACAGCACAGGCAAATTAAGTGCAAGTGCTAATTAAGGTAGTAATTAAGTAGTTACTAAGCGTAAATCATTATTAATTAAGCCTTTGTTCATTATTAATTAAGCCTTTGTTCATGCTTTATTAAGGCTAAATAAGGTGTAGTTATTATAAAGTGTTACCAAAACCATTTATTATTATTTATTTAGACCAGGCATGTCCAAACTATGGCCCGGGGGCCAAATGCGGCCCTCAGACAAATTTTTCTTGGCCTTCAGACTTCCAGGTGAATTGGCCCAAATTGCCTTGCATCAATTAAAAATTTACTTTTTACAGCAAGTTTTTTTTTGAAAATCTACCTTGATAAAGCCAATATTTAATATTTAGTGTGTGGTTTTAAGGATCTTAGCATGAATAAAGACTGATGCCTCATTTTAACATGTTTAAACATGCACATATTTCAATTATTCCCTGTATTGAGCACCAGTCTACGGCCCTCGATCGGCCCTCTGCTTCATCTGTGTTTAGATATGTGGCCCTTGATGAAAAACGTTTGGACACCACTGATTTAGACGCTTGGGAGTGAGAAAAACTATTACGATTCTTCATGTTTCATAGGAAGAATTGACAATAAACTTTTTTGAAGGTTTGAACGAAACAAAACGCAACTCCAGGTCTATTTTTGATGAAGGACACTGAAAAATAAAGCTCACAAGAGTCAATTTTGCATAATATAGGACCTTTATTAAAGTTCACGTGACAGGTTTTCATGTTTTTCTAATTATAACTTGGTTTGGCGGGATAGTGTCTGTGCTAAATATTTATCATAGTTTTACATCAGTGAACAGTTTGTGGAAAAAAGTACAAAATACAGTAAGTAGGCGAATAGCTCTGCCTGCAGTATGTCATCAACACTGAACATTCCACACAAAACACAGGGACAATTTACAACCTGAACTGTCAGATTGCAGATGTTTTGACCTGGTTTATGGTTCATATCTTTGTAATTACTGAGACTATGTCCACATGAAACAAAAAACTGACTCAAAGTTCACCGTCTTCTCTGTTATTGTCATTAAAGGTCCTTTATAATGCAAAACTGACTCAAGTGAATGCCTGTGTTTTGTTTCATTCACACAGCTACTTTTTTGACCTTTAGTTCAGCAGAGATTGGCAATTCCAAGGCTGAAATGATCCAAATGATTCTAGTGAAGGTTTATGAAGTTTAAAAACACAATGGAGCTCTTCCTGTAACAGTAAATGAAACAAAACACAACTCCAGGTCTGTTTACGATGCAGAAACAACATTATAACATGAGAAAACAGCGTAAAATGAACCCTTTAACTCTCAAAATGCGGATGTTTTGACCTGTTTATGGATCATATCTATAGAATTCCCGGGCCTATCCACACGAAACAAAAACCGTCCCAAAGTTCACCGTCTTCTGTCAGTATAAATAAACAAAAGCTGAGTTCTTTTTTTACATAAGCCTCAGTAGCAGGAAATGGACATACCTTCAAAACAATAGCTGTCCTCTGATTTATTTTACACGCCGCTATAAGAAAAGACCATTACCGTACGTCCAATTCTATATTACGCCATTATTCACTTCGCGTCTTCCTCCGATCGTCCACTCCCCTTTAAGACAATACCCGTGTATGACTTTATATCCTATGAGCTCGCTTTATTTTTATTGGCAGACGCTGAGAATCAGGAAATCCCTTTAAACGCGAAGGAACCAAAACAATTAACGCGATACAGCTCCAAGTGTCAACGCCTGGTCGTCATGGAAGCGGGTTATCCGGCCAATCACGGCGCGCGGTGGAAAATTTGAGAACATAATTTCCCCCGATAACAGTTTGACCCGTGTCGTAATGTAATAAAGAGTTTAAAGGGGCCCATATTACACCGTTTTCTGATCTAAGTTGCGTTTCCTCGTCACAAACAGACCTGGAGTCGTGTTTTGTTTCAGTCAGTTTCAAGTCGGGTCAGAACTCGAGTCACTGTTTTTAGGACTGGAGACTTGACTCGATAAAATGGACTAAGACTTCGGGCTTGACTCGGACTTGAAGGTCAGTGACTTGGGACTTGACTCGGACTTGAGGCCTGTGACTTAAGAAAACTTGATGCTTCTCCTAATAAAATACTTTTCTCTTTACAGTTGGTGCATGTGGTGGTTAATTTTAAAGAAACAAACTGGAACATGTCCCTTACACTTCTTTATTTGTTACTATGGATGTAAATGAAGTACTGTGATGTAGTATCCTCAAAAGTACTACAGTAATATACAGTACAATACAGTAAAACAGAGGGAACTACAGAGAACTACATGACAAAATAACTGTTATTTAGCACGTTTAAATTATCTTAATTCGTTGTGACCTGGACTCGAGTCAGACTTGAGTCACTATTTTTGGGACTTGAGACTTGACTTGATAAAATAGACCAAGACTTGGGACTCGACTTGGACTTGAAGGTCAGTGACTTGAAATTTGACTTGGAACTTGAGCCTTGTGACTTGAGAAGACTTTTTATTCTGACCGTGATGATTCACACTAAGATCTTGTCAAGACATTTTAAAAAGGAAAAATGTGCATTTTTACAACTCTTAACAAAATTTACTGTGATTTTTTAAAGTACAGTTTAGTTTAAAATTCATATAAATTGCAAAAATCTAAGCTATATTTGGTACTTTTTTATTTAAAGGCTTGAAATGACTTGAAGCTCAAAGCAGACGACTTGGACTTGACTTGGACTTGAACGTCAGTAACTTGGGACTTGACTCGAACTAGAGGCCTGTGATTTGAGAAGACTTTTTAGAAAATACTTTTCTCTTTACAGTTGGTGCATGTGGCGCTTAATTTCAAAGGAACAAACTGGAACATGTCCGTCCCACTTCTGTTTGTTACTTTGGATGTAACTGAAGTACTGTGATGTGGTATCCTCAAAAGTACTACAGTAATATACAGAACAATGCAGTAAAACAGAGGGAACTACATAAAACATGATCCTTCCATTTCAGTGCAAACTACATGACAAACTGTTATTTAGCACTTTTAAATCTCAATTCTTTCTGTTCTGACCGTAATAATTTACACTAAGATCTTGACAAGACAAAAGGAAAAAGTAGCATTTCTACAACTTGTGTATAATTAATTATACCATGACTTTTTAAGCACAGTTTAGTTAAAAATTCATATAAATTGTAAAAATCTAAGCTCATATGTTATACTTTTTGTTATAAAGCAGACATGTCAAACTCAGGCCCAGGGTCCAAATTTGGCCCATGATATAATTGTATTTGGCCCGCGAGATCATATCAAATATGTATTAGAGCTGGTCCGCCGGCTACAGATCGACTATAGAGACATTATTTATTTAAAATGTTGTTATTAGTTTATATTTTGCTTGTTCTGGATTCAATGTTAAAGCAAAACTATTATTAAACATTTATTTTAATAAGAAAAGGTTTAACATTACATATCTGAAAAGAAGAGAAAACAGGCAGATGTTGTTGAAATTTTTAAATAAAGATTTAATTTGACCCACGACTTAGTCCCAGTTTTAAATTTTGGCTTCTGTGAATTTGTGTTTGACTCCCTGGTTTAAAGACTTGAAATGACTTGAAGCTCAAAGCAGACGACTTGGACTTCACTTGGACTTATGGACCAGTGACTCAAGACTCGACTTGGACTTGCCTGTATTTGACTTGGGACTTGACTCGGACTTGAGGCCAAAGACTTGAGACTTACTTGAAACTTGCAAAACAACGATTTGGTCCCACCTCTGCAGTGAGATGGTATTCTTAAAAGTACTACAGTAACGTAAAGTACAATACAGTAAAAGAGAGGGAAGTACAGAGAACATGATCCCTCCATTTCAGCGCAGACGACACGACAAAATAAATCTCATTAAGCACTTTTAAATCTTAATAATTTGCATTTAAAAAGGAAAAAATGTGCATT
>NW_026571047.1:29000351-29097851 GCF_026225935.1 Boleophthalmus pectinirostris
GACAAACAGGTAGTGGACCCCTCGCCAAAAAGTTACACAGTTCACCTTTAACTTGGTCTTTGTTCTTAGGTTCTTTTTTCAGACCAAGAGTTTGTTTTCATCCAAACTGTCAGGTAGGAAAACAAACTCCTGGTCTGAAAAAAGAACCTAATGACATAAATGATCCGAAGACCAAATGGACTTTTCACTCATTCTTCATCGTTAGAGTTTCCGTGTCGGCCCATTCGCCCTGACTCTCCCGTGGTCTTGTATCGCCCTCCTGCTTTCGTCTCGGCTTCCCTCTCAGCTGTTCTGTGAGATCCGTAATCCCCCAGAATTCTCCTTGTTTTGTCGTTTGTACAGAATAATCCTATTTAATCCCGCGCACAATCGTCTTTCTCCCGGGGGGACGGGTGATCAAAGGCGTCCCCACAGCTCCCTCTAGAGCGCCGGATGTCTGTGTTTGTTTTCGCACATTAGCAGCCCATCGCCTCTCAGTAAACACAGATGGTTTGGAGTCCGTCCAGTTTCCATCAGAACAGCTCCAAGCACAATGGTCCCATGTATGATTTAATTACACTCATTTATAAAACTGTCAGCCCGCTCCTCTAGTTTACAAAGTGTTGCGTGCAAAAGGACAGATTAGCCGGAGAAGTGATCGTTTTGATGGATGTAATTTGAAAACAACGTGCAAAATGTAACTTCCCCCCTCCAGTACTCAATTTTATTATGATTTACGCTAATGGTGCAGTCGCTGAACATTCACGCTCTCGTCAGAAAGTTTTCAGGCTCAGATCTGTTAAAGTTGGGAAATTAAAGATGTGCATGTGCCGTAAACTGTGTAAAAAAAGTGGACTAAAGGAGTGTAAGGTCCAGTCAAATGAAGCTCAGCGAGGCCGGTTATGGGGATACATTTAAAGCCTGTGCCGTTTTAGGAAATAGGAATTGGTTTAAAGGAACAGTCTAGGAATTTTGGACATAGGGCCTAATTTCCAAGTGAATTTCCATAGTGTTGTAGATGTGTGGAGACACTTTATTAAATATTTCATCCAGTCTTTGTATTTGCAGAGGTGCTGGTGCTAGACATAAATCTGTGTATCATTCGTTCATTTGTTTTTCAATATAAAACCAAAAATAAGAAAACGAAAAAACAACTTCATTATTTGTCTCCAAAATGAAACAAAAAACCAGAATGAAACCAAAATGAAAAAACAGATAAGTCGTTTTTTTTCAGTTTTTGGTTTTGTGTTTAAAAGAATAATGAAAAAAAAACAAAAAAAAAAAAAACTAACGATAACGGCTGTTTCCCGTTTCCGTCACTTAAACTGAGATGCCGGACTGAACCAGGACTAAACCAGAACTGAACCAGGACTGAACCAGAACTGAACCAGGACTGAACCAGAACTGAACCAGGACTGAACCAGAACTGAACCAGGACTGAATCAAGACTAAACCATTTTCAGTTCTAGTCTGGTCCCAGTCTCAGTCCTGATTTCAGTCCTGGTCTGGTCTCTTAGGTCCCAGTCTGGTCCCGGTCTGGTCCCAGTCTGGTCCCGATCCCGGTCTCAGTCTTAGTCTCGGTCCCAGTCTGGTCCCAGCCTCAGTCCCGGTCTGGTCCTGGTCTCAATCACAGTCTGGTCCTGGTCTGGTCCCAGCCTCAATCCTGGTCTGGTCCCGGTCTCAGTCCCGGTCTCAGTCCCGGTCCTGGTCACGGACCTGGTTTAGTCCCGGTTCCGTCCTTATGCTGCACAAAAGTCCGGCATCACAGAAACAGGAAACGTTATCAGTTTTTTCCATTATTCGTTTAAACACAACATCAAAAACTAAAAAAAAAAAAATTTATCTGTTTTTTCATTTTGTTTTTTGGTTTTCATATATTGGTTTTATTTTGAAAAACTAATGAACGAATGATACACGGATGTCGCTAAAATCAGTCTTATCCAAGCCACAAAGCAACGCAAATCTATTATTACACCAGACTGTTGTGGTTTGATGGTATTTTAAAGTTGCCGAGCTTCACTGCTGCAATATGTGCAAACTACCTTAGGCTACGTTCAGACTGCAGGACTTAACGCTCAATTCCGATTTTTTTTGTGAAATCCGATGTTTTTGCGAGGTCGTTCACATTTCCAATTAAATGTGACTTGTATGTGACTCCAGTGTGAACAGTAAACGGCCCGAAAGTGTCCCACATGTGACACTGGAGACACGACGACGTCAACCGCAGCGAGCGTCTCTGTGTTTACAGAAGTTGTCCAAACATGGACGCAGCATCGAGCACCTGGAGATTTTAAAGTTCCTCTCGTACCGGAGCCAGAACATGAACAACTTACTTGTTTTAAGGAGGAGATTGAGAAGGAGAAGGACGAGGTTTTTGGTCGTGGTGTTTTGTGGGACAGCGGCAGCGACGTCCGTTGAAAGGAACGTGTGGATGTGGAGACGGAGCCAAGAGTGGAGAGTGGTGATGTGCTTCACTTCAGTGACACGGAGTTTATTACTACCACCACTACTATGGTTAATAGTACTTCTACTACTACCTCTACTACAACTATAACTACTACTACTACTACTACTACTACTACTACTACTACTACTACTACTACTACTACTACTACTACTACTACTACTACTACTACTACTACTACTACTACTACTACTACTACTACTACTACTACTACTACTACTACTACTACTACTACTACTACTACTACTACTACTACTACTACTACTACTACTACTACTACTACTACTACTACTACTACTACTACTACTACTACTACTACTACTACTACTACTACTACTACTACTACTACTACTACTACTACTACTACTACTACTACTACTACTACTACTACTACTACTACTACTACTACTACTACTACTACTACTACTACTACTACTACTACTACTACTACTACTACTACTACTACTACTACTACTACTACTACTACTACTACTACTACTACTACTACTACTACTACTACTACTACTACTACTACTACTACTACTACTACTACTACTACTACTACTACTACTACTACTACTACTACTACTACTACTACTACTACTACTACTACTACTACTACTACTACTACTACTACTACTACTACTACTACTACTACTACTACTACTACTACTACTACTACTACTACTACTACTACTACTACTACTACTACTACTACTACTACTACTACTACTACTACTACTACTACTACTACTACTACTACTACTACTACTACTACTACTACTACTACTACTACTACTACTACTACTACTACTACTACTACTACTACTACTACTACTACTACCACTACTACTACTACTACTACTACTACTACTACTACTACTACATCTACTACTACTACTACTACTACTACTACTACTACTACTACTACTACTACTACTACTACTACTACTACTACTACTACTACTACTACTACTACTACTACTACTACTACTACTACTACTACTACTACTACTACTACTACTACTACTACTACTACTACTACTACTACTACTACTACTACTACTACTACTACTACTACTACTACTACTACTACTACTACTACTACTACTACTACTACTACTACTACTACTACTACTACTACTACTACTACTACTACTACTACCTGTACTACTACTACTACTACATCTACTACTACTGTACGTCTAGTTGTAACTGTGTTTTGATGAATGTTAAAATAAATAAATGAGTGATGTTTTTTTCCCATGATGCTTTGCTGCAGTCGTCCCATCTGGTCGTCAGGTCTCACAGCTGGTCCCTCCCCGCAGACAGACACATGTTCTCAGAGACGTCACTACACACACTCACCGCAGGAAGTGTGACTCGCTATCGCCCCCTGGGAACAACACAACACACACTACACACCACAACACAACACACTACACACACTGCTGCTGCTGTGATGAGCCAGAGTTGATTTGGGTTTTTAATTAAGATGTGAGATCAGATGGGGGAAAAAAAAAAAAAACACTTAGATAATTAATATTCTGCTAATGACAGACAGCAAAAATGTCAGCAGGGTAATTAAGGGTTGAAGTCTTGAGAATTGTGGTTTTGAAATGATGTGTTTAAGAATATTATGTACTTAAAGTGAAACTAAAATCCACCTTTTTGCATTATCTACTCTCTCTTGTTATTTTTTGGCAATTTTCTAACAATTCTAAAAGAAATTTGCAGGTTCTAAATCTAAATCTGAGTTTGTGCTGGCTTTAGTAGCCATTACAATTTCAAGTACTGTGTGACATCACACAGGGCTGCCCTGGTTACAGACCGACGTTTGATACAAAAAATATAAATACATAATTTTGAAAGCAACTTGAATTTTCATACATTCATATATTACAAGTTACAAGTCTAAAGTTACAATTTGTAGTTTAAAGTTACAAGTTTCAAAGTTACAAGTCTAAAGTCACAAGTCTAAAGTTACAGTTTACAAGCCACAATTTACAAGTCTAAAGTCACAATTTACAAGTCACAATTTACAAGTCTAAAGTTACAATTTGTAGTCTAAAGTTACAAGTTACAAGTTACAAATCTAAAGTCACAAGTCTGAAGTTACAATTTACAATTTACAAGTCACAATTTTCAAGTCTAAAGTCACAATTTACAAGTCTAAAGTCACAAGTTACAAGTCTAAAGTCACAAGTTACAAGTCTAAAGTCACAAGTTACAAGTCTAAAGTTACAATTTGTAGTCTAAAGTTACAAGTTACAAATCTAAAGTCACAAGTCTAAAGTTACAATTTACAATTTACAAGTCACAATTTTCAAGTCTAAAGTCACAAGTTACAAGTCTAAAGTTACAAGTTACAAGTCTAAAGTTACAAGTCAAGTTTCAAAGTTACAAGTCTAAAGTTACAAGTTTCATTGTTACAAGATTCATAGTTACAAGTTTCAAAATTACAAGTCACAAGTTACAAGTACAAGTCTAAAGTACAAGTTAAAAGTTACAAGTCTAAAGCAAAAGTTACAAGTCTAAAGCCACAGGTTACAAGTCTAAAGTTACAAGTCACAAGTTACAAGTTAAAGCAACATGTTACAAGTCACAAGTTACAAGTCTAAAGTTACACTTTACAAGTTACAAGTTTAAAGTTACAAGTCTAAAGTTACATAGTGCACCTTTACTGTATATAAAACATAATGTCAACTAAGGCTCATGTAGAAACTGAACAGTCACATAATTTTGTTCTGGTTGCGATTACACTGTTATATATTCCACACTATGGCATTAAACTTAAAATACTATAAAATATTTACTAAATTACATGTGTTTTATTGCTCAAAAATATATTGAAAAAGGGCAGGCTTGACTTTTGACTCGACCATACGACGCAATAAAACACAATAACCAGTACTGATTCTGAAGACCAGCCGGTTTGTGTACCCTCTTCTAGGAAAAGTTACACAATGCATCTTTAAAGACACTGTCACTGTAACTTATAACTGATAGTGTAAGTGGAGCCATCTGATTTCACCGTTGTCATCCCGCTGGACACTTCACAGGTCGGTCTTACGGTTCACGGGGACGTCCGAAGTGACTCTACGTTCACAGTAATACCTGATCCATCGCTCCGAGGCGTTCGCGGGCTCCCGACAGACCACGGAAAAGTGAGCGCCGCACAAACCAGCGAAATCTCATCTGTCACTCAAGTCAATTAGCAAAGAGCTGAGAGAAATGACACCGAGTCTACAGAGGACAAGCTCAGGTCAACAAAATGGACGAGCAGAAGTTGAGTAAGAGTTTGAGCAGTAGCAGTAGGAGTAGTTGTATTTGTTGTATTTGTATTTTATATTTGTAGTAGTAGTAGTTGTAGTTGTAGTAGTTGAAGTAGTAGGAGGAGGAATTGTAGTTTGAGTAGTAGAAGTAGTAGTAGTTGCTGTTGTATTTGTATTTATATTTGGAGTAGGAGTAGGAGTATGAGGAGGAGGAGTTGTAGTAGCAGTAGTAGTAGTGGTAGGAGTAGTAGTTGTAATTGTAGTAGTGGTGGTAGTAGGAGTAGTAGTAGAAGCAGTAGTAGTACTAGTAGGAGGAGGAGTTGTAGTAGTAGTAGTAGTAGTAGGAGTAGTAGTAGTAGTAGTAGTTAGTAGTAGTAGTAGTAGTAGTAGTAGTAGTAGTAGTAGTAGTAGTAGTAGTAGTAGTAGTAGTAGTAGTAGTAGTAGTAGTAGTAGTAGGAGTAGTAGTAGTAGTAGTAGTAGTAGTAGTAGTAGTAGTAGTAGTAGTAGTAGTAGTAGTAGTAGTAGTAGTAGTAGTAGTAGTAGTAGTAGTAGTAGTAAGTAGTAGTAGTTGTAGTAGTAGTAGTAGTAGTAGTAGTAGTAGTAGTAGTAGTAGTAGTAGTAGTAGTAGTAGTAGTAGTAGTAGTAGTAGTAGTAGTAGTAGTAGTAGTAGTAGTAGTAGTAGTAGTAGTAGTAGTAGTAGTAGTAGTAGTAGTAGTAGTAGTAGTAGTAGTAGTAGTAGTAGTAGTAGTAGTAGTAGTAGTAGTAGTAGTAGTAGTAGTAGTAGTAGTAGTAGTAGTAGTAGTAGTAGTAGTAGTAGTAGTAGTAGTAGTAGTAGTAGTAGTAGTAGTAGTAGTAGTAGTAGTAGTAGTAGTAGTAGTAGTAGTAGTAGTAGTAGTAGTAGTAGTAGTAGTAGTAGTAGTAGTACAGAGGACAAGCATGGGTCAACAAAATGGATGGCCAAGTTGAGTAAGACAATGTGTCTTATTTCTTATTTTAGGGTAAAGTAGTGGTATAGGTAGTATTAGTAATAGTACTAGCAGTTATAGTTGTAGTAGTAGTAGTAGTAGTATAGAAGTACCACAGATAATATGAGTCATTTTTGTACTAATACCAAGAACTATAGCATTTTATATTTGTCTGATAGCAAGAAGCACTGAAACTTTAAGCTTGTAGTAGTAGTAGAAGTAGTTGTAGTAATAGTAGTAGTAGTAGTAGTAGTAGTTCCACCTCGTGATATCATGCGGTAATACAGGAAGTGCTCCACTGCGTTTTTAAACTTCATAATATAGTATAATTATAGAACCTTTAAACATTTCTACCATTTCTGATCATAATATTTGTCCCTCGCTCCATAAAACCTCCGTCCTGGAGCTTGGGAGGGGGGCTGCTCGCTGTGCTCCCACCCCAGCCGCAGAGCTCCTTCCCGGGCCTCGGTCTGCGCCCCCCTCCCCTCTCCATAATCGCCATCAAAGACCTGGTGTTTGTGGTCCCCGTGGGCCCTCGTCCTGCGTCCCAGCCTCACCTTGACCTGCGCCTCATTGTAGTGAGTGTTTGGAGTAAAAATAAACAGCAGAGGAGTAACAGAGGAGAGAGGGGCTTTGTGTGGACTGGGTGTTGGCTTTGTGAAGGAAGGATGCCCCCCTCCCACCTCCTCCTCCTCCTCGTCTTCATCGTTCAAACTGCGACTCCGGACAGCTTTAAGACCACAGAGAACAGGAGCTTTTATCAGATATTATTGATTCATAAAAGAAATATTAACGTGCAGATTTCAATTATGTGACATTTTAAGGCAGACAAAAAGTGTTAAAATTTCAGCGATAGATTAATCTGCTCTGTGTAAGTTTTGGTTGGGGGTCCGTCACCTGCTTGTTCCTATTTATGGTAGGGTGACAATGTTTCTGTTTGTGAAAACCCAGACACCTTACCGGGGGTGGCGGGTGGAACCTCGACATTGAGCTACTCTCACCTCACAACCTGTGCACACGGCCTCCCACTTGTCTCCACCGGGATGGAAAATGAGGAATTTCTTGTTCAAGTCATCGTTAAACGCACATTTGGGCTTCGGCATGTTGCAGACTTGACCGACTGTTTTGTGTCTGCTCGCTCCTTCTGAGTTACAGAGAGCTACGAGAGACGCTCAATTTAATGGCCCAATGAACGGAAATGAAAACCCAGAGATTTGCATCACTTTATAAAAAAAAAGGGACAGGACACAAAAAACTGACATGTCCGAAGGAAAAACGGACGTTTGGTCACCCTAATTTACGGTGGTGTCCACACAAAAAGTTTTTTTTCAGAAAGGAACACAAACTGATACAAAACTTTTCTTGTGCATTCCAAGTTGACTTGGCCTTTCGTCCACGGTTTCGTCCACTCTTTCGTCCACTGTTTCGTCCACTGTTTCGTCCACTGTTTCGTCCAATGTTTCGTCCACTGTTTCGTCCAATGTTTCGTCCACTGTTTCGTCCAATGTTTCGTCCACTTTTCGTCCAGGATTTAAACATGTTTAAAAAGTCCACTGTTTGTGACTGTTTTCGTCCAACTGTTTCGTCCACTGTTTCGTCCACTGTTTCGTCCACTGTTTCGTCCACTGTTTCGTCCACTGTTTCGTTTCCCATGTCGGTCACTGTTTCGTCCAATGTTTCGTCCAATGTTTCGTCCACTGTTTCGTCCACTGTTTCGTCCAATGTTTCGTCCAATGTTTAGTCCACTGGCCTTTTGTCCCACAATGAGGAAATTATGAGATGTGGTTTTTTTTTTAGACTAGACCCTAAAACTCAAAAATAAAATACAACAAAAACCCCCATCTCTTTTAAATATCATTGTCCTGTAGAATGTTGTGATGGGATCTGAAAACTACAATTTGAAGAATCAGGATCAAACTTCCAACTTTAATTTCTTAAGTAAATTTTAAAAAAAATGTAGTTCTTAAGCTGTATATGTATGTAAATTAAATACATTAAATAAATAAATAAAATGTGAACCACGTGCTTATGTAAAACAATTGGGGTAGGACTCTATAAATTTTTTAAACTTCATCCTAGGTCCCAAATATATTCATGTACATATCACTATTTTGGTTATTGTTTTTAAAATTTTGTTGTAAATGGCTCAAACAAATATATTAATGAAATGAACTGTTGGTGTGAAATGTTCCAGCATAACTTAAATTACAAGACTGTTAACTTTTATGCTTATTTTGGTGCTAATCAATGAACTAAACTGCTAAACATTTCAACACGTTATAATGAGATTCTGATATTGTCATGTTTGGTTGCCTTTTTTTTTTTTTTTTTTTTTATTTGTTGTGATTTTTTAGGAAGCTTAATGCCAACGCTCCCATTGAATATATATTGCGTCTAATACATATAAAACAGCACTATCCTTTAGAATACCATTGTTCTGTTTACAAATATTTGCAGGAAGTATATTTATGCAGTAATGTACTCCGTGTTTTTGCCCTGTCAGAGCCGGAGTGACCCGTGCAGAGGAAAGTTCAATAGTTCCTGTCCGGAAACTGTCCCCGCCCCCGTTTGTGGTTTGTCCTGCTGAGAACTCTGGGATCCGATCCACGCTCTGACCAGCAGAAGGTACCTCTAAAATCCATCACGTAAATAAATGTGCGGCGAGGCAGATTAAGTGCAGAGCGGAGTTCCCGTCCGCAGAGAAACCACAAGGAAGTTTTGAAAAGACGAAGGCAAGGACAGTGAGATAAAACTGACAAAAAACAAGAAAATAAAAACAATTCACAGACTAAACAATATTTCTTTATAGATTTAGTTTAGCTTTATGTTATTGTGAGGTTTTTGAGATCATCTTTATGTGATTAAAAGTTTGGTTTAGAAATTCACTAAATATATATATCTGCGTATCATTTGTTCATTAGTTTTTCAAAATAAAACCAAAAATAAGAAAAACAGATAACGATTTGTTTTTTTTTTTTCAGTTTTTGATTTTGTGTTTAAATGAATAATGGAAAAAATGGATAACGACTGTTTCCCGTTTCCCGTGATTTAAACTCTGATGCCGGACTTTTTGCACCACATACAGACTGAACCAGGACTAAACTGGGACTGAATCAGGACTGAACCAGGACTAAAACAAAACAGGACTAAAACTGAACTTATAC
Organism: Boleophthalmus pectinirostris; assembly: GCF_026225935.1. Taxonomy (NCBI): domain Eukaryota; kingdom Metazoa; phylum Chordata; class Actinopteri; order Gobiiformes; family Gobiidae; genus Boleophthalmus; species Boleophthalmus pectinirostris. The sequence goes on from NW_026571047.1 coordinate 29,010,199, forward strand.
AGGACTTAAACAGGACTAAAACAGGACTGAGCCCAGGACTGAACCAGGAAGACTAAACCAGGACCAAAACAGGACTAAAACAGGACTGAACTAGGGCTAAAACAGAACTAAAATAGGACTAAACCAGGACTAAACCAGAACTGAACCAGGACTGAGTGTCGGGACGGGCCCGGAGGTGCGCTCGTGCAGACCGTCGGGTGATCGTAGGCACTTTGCGGACACCCTGCTCCGCACACTCGGGGTTCTCCCTCTTTCAAGTCCAAGATTAGACCTGGTGTAGTCCTGGTTTAAAAACACAAAATCGAACACTGAAAAAACAAATTGTTACCTGTTTTATCATTTTGGTTCCTCTGGCACTTTACAGAAAACAACTTCAAAGTGAATCAAATGTTTGTTTTTTTTTCATAACATTTAAAGTAACATTATCTGACAGGTTTTAACAGTGATTTTTAGCGTCTGCACATTTACCGGCCGTAATAAAATATGATCGCACTTGTCGAGTGTCAGATCTCGAGTCTGAGTCAAGACCGAGACCAAGAGCCTTCAAGACTGAGACAAGACCGAGTCCAAGCCCCATCAAGACTGAGACAAGACCGAGTCCAAGCCCCATCAAGACTGAGACAAGACCGAGTCCAAGTCCCATCAAGACTGAGACAAGACCCAGTCCAAGCCCCATCAAGACTGACACAAGACCGAGTCCAAGCCCCATCAAGACTGAGACAAGACCCAGTCCAAGCCCCATCAAGACTGACACAAGACCGAGTCCAAGCCCCATCAAGACCGAGACAAGACCGAGTCTAGGCGTCATCAAGACCAAGACAAGACCGAGTCCAAGCGGCAATCAAGACTGAGACAAGACCCAGTCCAAGCCCCATCAAGACTGAGACAAGACCGAGTCTAGGCCCCATCAAGATTGAGACAAGACCGAGTCCAAGCGCCATCAAGACTGAGACAAGACCGAGTCCAAGCCCCATCAAGACTGAGACAAGACCGAGTCCAAGCCCCATCAAGACTGAGACAAGACCGAGTCCAGGCCCCATCAAGACTGAGACAAGACCGAGTCTAGGCCCCATCAAGACTGAGACAAGACCAAGTCTAGGCCCATCAAGACTGAGACAAGACCGAGTCCAAGCCCCATCAAGACCAAGACAAGACCGAGTCCAAGCGGCAATCAAGACTGAGACAAGACCGAGTCCAAGCCCCATCAAGACTGAGACAAGACCGAGTCCAAGCCCCATCGAGACTGAGACAAGACCGAGTCCAAGCCCCATCGAGACCGAGACAAGCCCCATCGAGACCGATCAAGCCCCACCGAGACCGAGTCCAAGCCCCATCGAGAGACCGAGTCCAAGCCCCATCGAGACCGAGTCCAAGCCCATCGAGACCGAGTCCAAGCCCCATCGAGAGACCGAGTCCAAGCCCCATCAAGACAAGACAAGACCGAGTCCATGCCCCATCAAGACTGAGACAAGACCAAGTCCAAGTGGCATCAAAGCTGAGACAAGACTGAGTCCAAGCCCCATCAAGATCCAGACAAGACCGAGTCTAAGAGGCATCAAGACCGAGACAGACCGAGTCCAAGTGCCATCAAGAAACGAGACAAGACCGACCGAGACAAGACCAAGTCCAAGCCCCATCAACACTGAGTCCAAGCGCCATCAAGAAACGAGACAAGACCGAGTCTAAATGTGCTCGAGTCTGAGACGAGACCAAGACTGTAAAAAAGTGGTCTCAAGACGCGTCTTCAGTACTACTGCACTAATAAAGAGTCACTCAAACATGTGTGAAGGAAACAAAACACAACTCCAGGTCTGTTTTTGAGGAGGAAACAGCATTTTAACCTGATTTAAATCTCTCAAGAGTCAGTTTAGTGAAATATAAAACCTTTAACTCTTTTGTATTTCTGGTGTATTAAGTGGGTCAGTCCGCGTCTCCTCAGTTCTGCGACTTTATTCGTTTATTCGTTCTCCGCTGACGCTGAAAGTGTGTGTGTGTGTGTGTGTATTTATTGGACGCTCTGTATCTTTGCCTTGAACCCAACCTGAGATTAAATAACTCAGAGTGACAATCTCCCCAACAGTGAAGGTCGCTGATACTCCTCTTTTAATCAAGTCCCTCTGTCAGGCGCTGCCCTCTGCCACCGCTCACACCGACCGCCACAAATCATTTCATTTTCTCTGACTGCGAACGAGGGATGAGAGGAAGAGAGAGAGAGAGACGAGAGAGAGGACGGGAGATAGAGAAAGAGGAGGAGTGGTTGGAGCTATAGAGAGAGGGAGGGAGAGAGAAGATGGAAAAGAGGGGAGGAGGAGAGAGACGGGGAGAGAGGAGAAGGACAGAGAGAAGGAGAGAGGAGGAGGTAGGAGAAGGGGAGATAGAGAAAAGAATGGAGAAAATAGGGGAAGAGATGGAGAGAGTGGGGTGAGAGAGAGAGGAAGAGATAGAGAAGAGAGGAGAAAGATCGGGGAAGAGATAGAGAGTAGGAGAGGATGGAGTGACAGAAAAAGAGGGGGAGAGAGATAAAGAGGGAGAGATGAGAGGAAGAGAGAGAGAAGAGAGAGAGAGAGAGAGAAGGAGTGGATGGAGCGATAGAGAGGGACAGAAAGAGAGAGGGGAGGAGAGAAGAGAGAGAGAGAGAGGAGGAGAGAAAGAAGAGGAGGGGAGATAGAGAAGAGAAGAGAAAGATAGGGGAAGAGAGAGAGAGGGAGAGGAGGAGTGGATGGAACGATAGAGAGATTGACAGAAAGAGAGATGAGGAGAGAAAGAGAGGTAAAGAGAAAAAGGGTAGAGAGGAGAGAGAGAGAGAAAGAAAGAAGAGTAGAGAGAAGAGAGGGAAGAGGAGGGGAGATAGAGAAGAGAGGAGAAAGATAGAAGAGATAGAGAGAGGAGGAGTGGATGGAGCGAATAGAGAGGGACAGAAGAAAGAGACGGGAGGAGAAGAGAGAGGAGGAGAGAAAAAGAGGAGAGGGAGAGAGAGAACAGCGAGAGGAGGTGAGAGGGAAGAGGATAGAGAGAGAGAGAGATAGGGAGAAAGATGAGGAGGAGAAGAGAAAAGAAGGAGAGGAGTGAAAGAAAGGGAGAGAGAGCGAAAGAGGGAGGGGAAAGACAGGGGAAGAGATAGATAGAGAGAGAGAGAGGAGAAGGATGGAGCAGCAGAGAGAGAGGGACAGAAGAGATGAGGAGAGAGAAGAAAGGAGAGAGTGGAGGAGAAGAGAGAGGAAAAAGAGGCGGAGAGAATGGGAGATAGAGAAGAGAGAAGAGAAAGATAGGGGAAGAGATAGAGAGAGAGGAGGAGTGGATGGAGTGACAAAGAGAGAGAGGGAGCGATGAGGAGAGAGAAGAAAGGAGAGAGTGGAGGAGAAAGAGGAGGAGAGAGGGAAGAGAATGGGAGATAGAGAAGAGAACAGAAGAGAAGAGAAAGGAGAAAGATAGGGGAAGAGATAGAAAGAGAGAGGAGGAGTGGAAGGAGTGAGAGAGAGAGAGAGTGGGAGAGAGACTGAAAGAAAAGAAAGGAGAGAGGGGAGGAGAAGGACGAGGAGGAGAGAGACAGAGGAGAGAGAAGAAAGCAGAGAGTGGAGGAGAAGAGAGAGGAAGAGAGGAAAAAGAGGCGGAGAGAGGGGAGAGAATGGGAGATAGAGAAGAGAGAAGAGAAAGATAGGGGAAGAGATAGAGAGAGAGGAGGAGTGGATGGAGTGACAGAAAGAGAGAGAGAGAGAGGAGAGATGAGGAGAGAGAAGGAAAGGAGAGAGTGGAGGAGGAGAGAGGGAAGAGAATGGGAGATAGAGAAGAGAACAGAAGAGAAGAGAAAGGAGAAAGATAGGGGAAGAGATAGAAAGAGAGAGGAGGAGTGGAAGGAGTGACAGAGAGAGAGGGGCACAGAGAGAGGAGAGAGAGAGGGAAAGAAAAGAAAGGAGAGAGGGGAGGAGAAGAGAGAAGAGGAGAGAAAAAGAGGAAAGAGGGGAAAGGAGAGAGACGAGAGAGAGGAGAGATAGATAGAGGTGAGGAGAGAGGAGTGGATAGAGAGATAAAGAGAGAGTGATAGATAGAGAGAGAGAGAGAGAGAAAGAGGGAGGAGGGGGGGAGTAAGATTAAGTGTCTCTGCTCCGGGCTAAAGCTGTGATTTATGAGCTGTCACTGTGTTCACAACTGTCACAGAGAAAGAGGGAGGAGGAGGAGGAGGAGGAGGGAGGATAGAGGGAGGGAGGATAGAGGGAGAGGGCAAAAGAGGTAGGGATGGAGGAGGGGAGGAGAGATGAAAGAGGGGGAGAGAGTATGACAGCGACAGAGAGACAAAAACAGTGACGTAAAGAAGAATCGCGTCAGACTCACGTCCTCTGACCACATAAGACAATGAATTTACAGTTTTAAAGCCGCACTGTGTAACTTTTCTGGTGTTACTGCTTTGCTTGGAATGTTCCACAGTGCGGCATTAAACCTTTCTGTCTTCACGGAGACCAAACCAGAGCAAGTTACAGGTCAGATCTGTGGAGAGGCGACCCCGCTCAAGGTCAGAATGTTGTTTTTTTTTTAGTTTTTTTAGGTGTTTTTGAGCTTTAAAACCACCTGTAATTGAGTAAATGTAAAGTAGAGATGTTTAATGTCACATTGTGGAACATTCCAGGCAGAGAAATTACATCTCCGTAGAAACAAGAAAGTGATGGACCCGCCAACAGAAAAGTTACACAATGCACCTTTAAAGCAGTGATGATTTGGACAACCAGTTTGAATTCATTTACAGTATTTATTCTTCTGACTTTATTTTTCATCAAGATTTTTTTTCAAATCAGTAAACCAAAATTATTACATTTCTTCATGGGAAAAAAAACAACAACAACAACAACAAAAATAGGTTCCTTGAGTTTGTGCTTTGGTCTTGTTTTTGGGTCAGTGAGTTTTACCTCTGACGTAACTAAACAGGCAAAATTCAAACAGGGAATTTTTGAGGCTCAGAAACTTTGGATGAGTGGATTAATGGAAAAAAAAAGCATGAATAATGTGTGTTCTTTAAAGTGTGTATGATATGATGAGGTTCTGATGATTCTCAAATATTGCCTTAATTTGGTGGGATAATACCAGTTGTAAATATAAATTATAGTTTTACACAAATCAAGAAGCAATTTGCGAAGAAAAGTTGAAAAATCTCTTTCCTGACTCCTCCACTGATGACACATTTTTCTGATACATTAAAAATAAAAATGTTGTGTTATTATTTTATTTGTCATATACCGTATTTTTCGGACTATAAGCCGCTCTGGAGTATAAGTCGCACCAGGCAAAAAATGTGTAATGAAGAAGAAAACAACATATAAGTCACACTTTTTGGGGGAAATTTATTTTAGAAAATCAGAGACCAGGAACCGACATTTCATCTTGAAAGTTAAAAACAATAGAAGAGAGAACAACAGACTGTTAACGTCACATATGAACAGTTCTTCAGATAAACTATAACATAAACAACAGAACAGAACAAGTTTAACAAACTCTCCATCTCACTCCAAATCACTAAATCCATTCAATTCTTCATCCTCGGTGTCACTTCTGAGCAACTCCACGACCTCCGGAGGTAAACAGACGCCGCTTCCTCTTCTGTGTCGCTGTCGTCAGACTCAGCATCAGTTCCAGTTAGAATTATTCGGGTCTTTCTGAATCCCGACAGGATGGTTTCGGTGTCACTGAAGTCCAGACTTTGTCCATCCGTCCAGTCACTTCAGGAAAGTTTCATGCTGCATCCTCCCGGTCGCCGTGAAGCTGTGTTCTCCATCTCCGCTTTTCCCCCAGTCCCTCACAAGTTTCTCGCTCACTCCAAACTTTCTTTCTGCTGCTCGATTACCGTTTTCAGCTGAATATTAAGCTACTTGCTGCAGGACAGAGGCTCTTTCTGCAGGAGACATGAGCAGTAGAGTGAAGTGACAGTGGTATGATTTCCAACCAGGAAGGGCCATTATAAACCTAAAAAAATTACAAACTGGGAAAGGACTTTTAAATTTTTTTTGCAAAATCTTTTTTTTTCCCTCTCTCTTTTTTCTTGCAAAACCTCGTGACGTTAGCTGTATTTTGGTGAAATGAGCTGTCCAACCTGATAAAGGCACTTCAAAAATACAAAAATACAAAATCAAGACAGACAGACATACTTTGGATAAAAAGAATATCTTCTGGAAGGTCTTGTGGATAGAGTACTTGAAAAATGAAGGTGTTGTCTTATTATTTTATTTATTTATCATTTTATATTTTGCGTGTACACTGGGGGAGTTTTGGCCTAACTACATGGAATTCCCTAGTGAAATGTCTTAATTTTCAACCATAAAGTAAAATTTTAAACCTGAAAAATTACAAACTGGGAAAGGACTTTTAAATTTTTTTTGCAAAATACTTTCTCTCTTATCTCTCTTGTCTTCTCTGTTTTTGATTTTAGCTGTATTTTGGTGAAATAAGCTGTCTAACCTGACATAGGCACTTAAAAAAAAACAAAATCAAGACTTTCTTTGGATATAAACAATATCTTCCGGAAGGTCAACTGGATTAAAAACTTACTGGACAGACTTGCACCTCCCAAAACCCGGCCTTCCCTCCTTCCTTAACATCGTCCCTCCCGTTTCATTAGCCCTATATATTTCCCATATTGATTTCACATATTCAGGAGGAGCCGGTCTGTGGGGAATTTCTGCTTTGTCACATTTTTCAGCCTCGGTATCGAACTCGAACTCCCCCAACGACCTGAAAACCGAGACGAGCCGAATCTCTTAAGCCTCCCCGCCGCGGTCTTGTGTTTCTCGTTGCAGCGGTCATTTGAAAGCTATCCTTTGGTGAGTTTTATAGCAGAAAAATGCCATTGATCCTGGGGTTGATGGATGTTAAGTGTCCCCGCATCGACAGGGGTATTGACAGGTGCAGTGTAAATGGTGCATCTTATTACACCCGCCGGGGAGATGATAGCTGCTCTTCAGTTTGGTCAATGGAGAGACGTCTGGAGTCTGTTACTAAGACCGCGGTGATTTATTTGGGCAGAAAACACCTTAAAATTCATCACGTCTCCAAGGAGATGTTAATGCTTTGTGTGAAATGTCCCTCTTTTTATTGTTTTGGACACAACGAAATCTGCAGAGCAAAAAGTGGAGTGTTAAAATGTATTTATTTATTTATTTGCAAAGGGACAATGCACATTAATCAACATCAAAACAATGTAAATGTGCCCGAGTTTGGCAAAAAGGCATCCTAAAAGAAAATACACTTAAAAGTTACACAAATGTACAATAAGATTACAAAAATACAATAAAAGTTTTAATGTTCACACATTTGCGCATTTGCACTCTCGCAGAATCAGTTTTAATATTTTCTCAGGGTTTGTATGAGTCCAATCTGTTCTAGAGTTAATTTAACGTTTTTGGAAATGTTAATTAAGTAACACTGGACCAAAGTTTCCTTTTAACCCCAAAATGAAGAGTTATTTTAATGTTTTGAGAGTAAACGAATAACACTTTGTAGGGTTATCCTGATTTTGCACACGGAGGCGTTTTATATTTACACTTCATTTTAGATAATTTAATTTATGAACAAAACTGGTTCAAACTGGTTTTCTCTCACAGGAGTTTGAAGTGGTTGGGTGGGAGGTTCCAAATTAACACTATGGTTATGTTTATACTGAAACGAATCACCGTATCGGAAGAGAATGTCGCTTCTGTGTCCGCGATCAAAGCCTTATGCAACGCAAAACCGCCTAAAACACTCATTGCATGACTAGGCTGGAGTCACGACGTCACATGGGCGGTAAAAACAAAGAAATGAAGGACCGTGTCTGAAGTTGCAGCAGCCAATTTCGAGCCGAGGAAGATGGCAAACTTGAAAGTAGTAAGTAGTTGTAGCTCCACTGTTTCCCATTTGTGGTTTGTTTAAACTGTTCTCTGCAATAGCGTCACATGACCGATGTCACGAACCCAGAAGGTGCAAGTCACACGTCCAACAAGGACGCGACTAGAGCTCCTACGTCAGAGTATTAACGTTTTCAGAAGTCCAGATCAGGTCTGTACTCAGATGAATTCGTGGGAGCTGGAGGCACCAGATTGTTCCGTCTCTGGAGCCGTTTTCCATCAGATTAGTGTGGAAGAACACTGCATCCACAACGAAAACGACTCGAATATGAACTAGTGTGGATGGGGCCTAAGGCTGTTTTTCAAAATAAAACCAAAAATAAAACAAAAAAACAACTTTTCTTCATTATTTGTCTCCAAAACCAAAATTAAAAAACAGTTAATGATTCGTTTTTTCAGTTTTCGATTTTGTGTTTGAAATGAATAATGGAAAAAAAAACATATAACGGCCGTTTCCCATTTCCGTGACTTACACTCAATGCTGGACTTTTGCACCGCATACGGACTGAACCAGGACTGAACCAGGACTAAAACGAGACTAAAACAGGTCTAAAACATGACTACACTAGGATGAAACTGGTCTCAGTCCTAAATCAGAACTGAACCAGGACTAAACCAAGATTGAGGGTGGGACCAGACTGGGACTGAGACCAGGACGGAGACCTGGACTGGGACAGAGGTTCAGTTCTGGTTTAGACCTGGTTTAGTTCTGGTTCAGTCCGTATGCAGCGCAAAAGTCCGGCATTGCAGTTTAAGTCACATAAACGGGAAACGGCCGTTATCTGTTTTTTTCATTATTCATTTAAACACAAAACGGCGTAGGTTCAGTCCTGGTTTAGTCCTGGACTATTGGGCTGTTGGACTAATGGGCTGACCCCAATTTATTACGGGTACGGGCGGGTAACGGTAGGGCTGTCGTCACGGTGTGGTGCTGTACTGCGCGGGGGCTGGTCTCCAAAACTGGACCCATGCCCAAACCTTTGATTAGAAACGTCCTGCAGTGTGTCTTTAACGATTACAGACGCAAAAACGCACCATAAACATGAACTCAAAGGGAGGTAACGCTGCTCGGCCCGTGTTTATTTGCCCGTACGTGATTTATCGGGACTGTTTGGACTCTAATATCACTGTCTGTAGCCTTCACCGACGTATTAAAATGACGGATCTCCTGCCTTAAACCCCGTCCGGCGAAATTCCCCGTTGTAACTGCGCTATTTACAATGTCCATTCCTCCTGAACTGTTTTTATTACGTCTTAATCTTCTGTCCCCCTCTCTTTCTCTCCTGCAGGACTTTAAATAATGTCCCTGTGCTGACGCTTCCCTCAATCTGTATTTGTTTTATAGTTACACACACTTTAACCTTCACTGCGGTCTGTAATGGCGGGGACGGGGGTAATTTTTCTAGCAAATTCGATGGAGCCAATGTGACCCGGTTTATCTGGTATCTTTATAATGTGGGGTATTAATCTGCAGGCTGTGCGCAAGGCTCCGGTGTAGAGGAACCATAACTCACTCCTATTGTTTAGCAGAGCGCGTTTAACAGTCGCGCCACGAGCTCAGGTGCTAACGCCGGCGTGGTTTAGATTGGACATTGTACGAGAGTTATGTAGCTATAAAGAACGTGTCAAGTGAGGAATTATTTTGGGGAATAAAGAGTTGTGTTATATGCAGTGTAGGTCTATATCTGCTACACTTGTAAGAAACGGTTTAAAGGGACTGTGTAAGTCTATTTTCTGATCTATGTTTTAATGTTTCCTCATCACAAACAGAGCTGGAGTTGGGTTTTGTTTCATTCACACACATTAAACACACAAACCCTGCAGATTTATAGGCTTTAAGGGCCGTTTACACCAAGGCGTCAAAGCATCCAGTTTCTATGTAAAGTCTATGTGGACGCGCGACTAGAGCGTCCTGCGTTTTTGCGGCGCGTCTTCGGCGTCAGCGCGGCGCGAATCTGGCGTCAACGCGGCGCATCTTGAGCGTTTTGGCGTCAGGGGTCTGAACTTTTCGCGTGAACTTTTCAGGGACGAGTATCCAGTGACGCAGCGACGTTATTATCAGGAACAAAGACCCGAGAACCAGAGCGAGAGCCACAAACATGAGCGGAGCATGAATATATACGCCACAATCACCGAGCTGATCGCAAGGACTACACCAGGACCGGACCAGGACTAGACCAGGACTAAACAAGGACTAGACCGAGACTAGACCAAGACTAAACAAGGACTAGACCGGGACTAAACCAGGACTGATCCAGTGTCATTAGTGGAGTATAAATATAAATACTCCCCAGTCGTCGACCCGATCTCCTCCGCTGATGTTTTATGTCATAAAAACACTAAACACAGTCTCTGTCAGTCTGGTCTGACATTGTTTCGGGAAAAGACCGGGACGGGGCTCTTGTTTCCAGGGCAACGGACGCGCGTCAAGTATTTTTCTCCCGTTCATCCACAGTGTCAAAGACACACGTCTAAACTCAAATGCAAAGGCGTCCAAATAGAGACGTCAAGGCATTTTTTTGACGCTTTGGTGTGAACAGCCCTTTAGAGTTCTTCTCTCAAACTGAAAACACTTCTGGTTCTACCTCGTGATGTCAGGTGGTGATACAGAAAGTGGTCCACTACGTTTTTAAACTCCATACACCTTCACTGGAATCATCTGGATGATTTCAGCTCTAGAATTTCCAATCTGTAGCTCACTCCTGGTGAATGCGTCCAGGAAATGAAGTTGCCTGACCCCTTCCTGATGCGCAGTAAAATGTGCGGCGTTTGGAGTTTGACAGGAAGCGAGAGACGAGGGAATGAAGAGAGAGAGAGACAGATGTGATGAAGGAGAGAACAGACAGAACCAACTGTCATCTTCAAAGTCCAAACCAGCGTGAGTCTGTGTGTAAAAGCTGCACTGCTCCTCACAACAGACACATGAGCAACATCATTTGAATGAAATAATGAGCATAGGCTTTTATGTGGTTTGTGAATTTTTGATGAGTGCAGCGTCCACAGACTCATGTCCCTTGTGTAGGAGCGTATGGACTGTAAAAGTCTCAAGTGACATGTGACTATAAAAGTCACTTTTTAAACAGCATCAGACAGAGACAGGTGTTTCTGACACAGGTGTGTGATGCACTTGCTGAAACTTGTGACTAAACTGTTTCTTTAGTGCTGGCATGTCCAAACTATGGCCTTGCATCAATGAAAAATAAACTTTTTATTGCAAGTTTTTTTATAATCTATTTTGATAAAGCAAATATTTAATATTTAGTTTGTGGTTTTAAGGATTTTAACATGAATAAACTCTGATGCTTCATTCTAACATGTTAAACATGCACATATTTCAATTATTCCCTGTACTGAGCGTCAGTCTACGGCCCTCGATCAACCCTCTACTTCATCTGTGTTTAGATATGTGGCCCTTGATGAAAAAAGTTTGGACACCCCTGATTTAGATGTTCTTGAAAACAGAGCCTAAATAATCTTGACAGTTAGTCTTGATCCCAACCAGGTTTGTTTCTGGGTGTTTGTCACTGCCCATTAAATATACATTAAATATGCAGTATTTGTCTTGAGTTTGCATCGCCTCTGGTCACTTTGGGGGAACAGAACTGAGGCTGTGATAAACCTGGTTTGGCCAAATAAGTCAGGCTTTATTTTTTAGCTCACTTCACAGAATACCCCCCAGTACTAAACCAGAACTAAATTAGGACTAAATCTGGACTAGAACAGGACCAAAACAGGCTCAACTTTAGATTTAAACAGTGAACTTCATCTTCATTTACATGCCTGAACCAGGACGAAACCAGGACTAAACCAGAACTAAATTAGGACTAAATCTGGACTAGAACAGAACCAAAACAGGCTCAACTTTAGATTTAAACAGTGAACTTCATCTTCATTTCCATGCCTGAACCAGGACGAAACCAGGACTAAACCAGAACTAAATTAGGACTAAACCTGAACTATAACAGGATCTAAACAAGTCTACACCAGGACTAACCTGAGACTAAACCAGAACTACACCAGGACTAGATAAGGGCCAAACCAAGTCTATATAAGGACTACACCAGGACTAATCTAGTACTACAACAGACCATGACTAATCTTAGTTGTTCTTAGCGAAGATAGAACACAAGAGACTTTCCAAGAAATCCATAATTCATTCTAATACATCTCTCAATTTTCTATTTGAACAAGAAACTCCGTCTTTATTTCCGTCCGTCTCTTTGTTGTGCAGATAAATTAACCTCTAAACATTGTCGTGAACTGTAACTCTCCCTGATCAGCGGCGAGTGCGGTTCTGGTGTGACCCGCGTGAAGCCGGTCATCTGCATAAATAAGAAGCGAATGGAGCGGAAACGTGGCGTGTCCGGGGACGATATAAATCAAAACGGAGTCTGGCGCAGTGGAAAAGAGAGAAAAAGAGAGGGAGAGAGAGAGAGAGAGGAGGAGTATTAATTATATGAGAGCGTGAAGTTGACAGGGAGATAAATCAGAGCAAGAGGACACAGGAAACGCAGCAGAAGAACTAGACCGCGCTGTAAAAATACTGAGGGGATTTTGAAAAGGGAAGGGGAGAGGGGACTGCTAATTGATTTTTGAATACTATGTCTGTTTTTAATATTGACGCAGTGGGAGTCGACACTGGGGACGCCGTTTTTTATGTCTTTATTTGCGTGTGTATAAATAAGACGACAGAGAATCAGAGCCCAAGAGAAACGGTGTAACTATTCCGTACGCGGCTTTGGTTTCTGAAAAATTACAGACGATTTTCAGACAAAATGAGATCTCAGTGTATTTCAAACACTTTAAAGGTTGTATGGGAGATTTTATAGTATAATCTTCTTGTATTAAAATTGTGCATAATGCAGAGAAAGTTACCAAAATACCCACCGCCAAATTTAACCAGTGATTGCGAGACAAGCATGTATTATATCTTATAGAGCGACAAAGCTGTGCTTTGATTAATATATCAAGGATATTGATGATCACTTCAAAATTCTAAGTTGTGGTATCCATCAACAATTAATATGAATGTGAGTTCAGGAGAACAAGAGCCACAAAATAATCATACAACCACTAAATCGTATAAATTTCTGGTGCGTGCCTTCTTTGACAAGCACTATCTTCAATCGAGCGCTTATGGAGGCCTAACGCTCAACAGCTGGTCAGCGATCATCGAGCAGACAGATCTGATGAGTCTATCACAATACTGCGTAATACACACCCTAGTTGGTAAACTGACGTACCGTAGCGGCCATGTCCGAGTGCCTTTTGTGCTGACCAAAGTATGCACTATTAATGGGTATGGGAATGTAAGCGATGTGTCGAAGCCCGTTCTTAGAGGCTTGTCTGCTTACTTGCTAGACTGCCATACGTCGATTGGCCACTAATATTTTTTCATACAATGCGCCAGAACCGGTCTCTATTGCGTATTAATAGGTATAAAAGTACCCAATTGTATGACACCAAGTGACTCATGCCCTACTGATGCGCAACACTTTGTTGGATGTCCAACATCAAAGAACGAAAAATGTCACATCGCGCAACAGAGTCTAAAAAACTGACTGCGCATCAGGCAAACTCGCCTCTGTAGAGAGATACTCTTACTCTGGCAGCTGCCGGTGATCCACTCAACACGGTAACCCTTGCCTGGCTAAATTTTGGACTTCTGTATACCACATGCACTGGTCAAGAATGTCTAGAAGTAAAGAGCAAATGGCGGGAGAGGATGTGGCTTGGTGTCTAGAATGAGGTTACTCTACGATAGTAAGTCTATTTATAACATCCCGCTTCCTAAGAGAATATTCTTGAATGATGTCCAAACATTTAAGGCTAGAGACTAGACGTAGCGTCACCGCACATCCCAAAGACCAGTTCTACATGTAGTGATGAGAGCATGCGAAGTGATTGCGCTGAGACACACAACATGGAAGAAATACAATAAAGAAACCACATCTAAGAGATTCATAAAAAGTAAGTACAAACTCACAAAGCGACGGATACAGTAAACTACTATGGACCTTCGAGGTCTGATGTACACTATACACCTTTGATTATCTGAATAGTATACCGGACCCACTGCACTTATTGCCATTTTTATCAAGCGGAGAGTAACACCAGATCGACATTGGGTGAAGAGACGGACGAGAGCACACAGATGAATTTGTAGAGAAGGCAGTATAGAGAACAGAGAATAGCCTATTTTGAGTGTAGAAGTGAAGAAGAAAATGGTCCGAGATTCTTAGACAGAATAATAACGAGAGTGAGAACTCGGAACATCGTACTATCCGCACTGAGGTATAGTATAACACAAATGACCTACAAAAACGAATCATGACATCCTATAGCACTCAAAGTACCACAAACCAACAGAAGTAACAATTAAGGCTTTACTACCAGATCATGGTTCGTGCGAGGATGTTAGTGATAAGGACTCTAACCGAGAATAGACTCTAACATCCGGAGTGAGCACCACACTTTGCGTTATGTATCATCTCGTGAGTGAGTCAAATCTATGGGGAATCCTGCTTACATGGTGTACTCGCACCATCAGAGGTACGCAAGAGAAGAGCGGCGAGATAGAATACTACCGGTAGCGTTGGCAGATTGGTATGTGTTTGGGTGCTGCAGATGAGTACTTATCATGGATATAGTGTCACGCCTCCTGTCTGCTCACAGGCTATGAGCACTAATCTAAAGGAAGCCTAGTACCAACACATGGTTCTGTCTTATGAGCAGGGCCTACTCGTGCAGACAATATGTGAGCTATCACTAAGGCCACAGAGCACATCCACCACCAATCTGTCTTGCGACTCCGCCTAAAAGAGGCACTAGGTCAGAGCCTTCAACCAAAGAGAGAGAGGGCGAAATCCAATGTCGTGTTTGATGATAACCCAGCAAAAGTGTTAACAGACCAGCTGACGGCACCACATAACAGACAACGTCACACTATGGATGTACCTGAGGTTGATGCTTCTCCTACTGCGAACAGACCACTCTGAAACAGGATAATTGTAACATAGTCCCACGGTATGAGACCCACATCCTCACCCGAAAAGGAAGCACACGACTTCACTAGCCAGGAATCAGAAAGCGACAAGGGTTAGAAGACGTCGCACAATTGCAAGAAACAGAGAACTCCAGACGACCGAAATCCTCGATACTTGGTCGAGTTCTGCTAAGAGACTGTTGAGGGTAGAAGCAACCGTGTCCTCGAACCCACAGCGATGAGAGCCATTCTTCGACCATCCGTCTCATGTTAATCTTGAGATCAATTCACCTCACTGGGAAGTTCTGTCTCAGATTCAGGACATCTAATAGGGAGACATGTTCCAGCAGCCGCGCATTTCTATATATAATGCAACACTGTGCGATAGTGAGAATTATTGACAGTGTTGTATAAGTCGAGAGCCTCTTAGTCAGAGACAACGCACAGAGATTCGTCTACTGATGAACGTGTAGACACTCGTGTGAAGAACTGAAGACTCGAGTCTAATTCCTGACGAGCTTTTTTCCTACAGTGCGCGTCGACAAGGTTCTACTCAAGCGACCAAATACACGACCGAATTTCCACAAACACGGTCGATACCATTGTGCGAACTCGTTACATGTGCAAGATATAGAACCTGATGCTTAATATATGAGCGCGTAGCTTCTTTATTTGTGTCATTAATAAAATATAACCATTAAACAATGAACTGGTTCTGCCCATCTGCATCCACTGAGCAAACTGTCTAACCGAATGCCGATGCAACTCCAAGAAGAAGAAAACACCACCTCACATTCCTCCATGAGACGGACATGACCGACTGATCCGAGAAATGAGACATGATAATAAGCACTCCGAGCGGCTGTATAGAAGTGGCTAAGATATTGATTCGGAGAGAAATCACAATAAACTTTTGGTCCAGCCCTGTGAAAAATGTACAATAATATCGATAACCTCATCCTATTACAGAAGAGGTGCACGTTGAGTCAAAAGATGGGTGATTAAAAAAAAAAATCTAATTGTGATCATCATTTGTATGATATGCTATTTGGCCATTACGATATTTTCATGTCATAGTGAGTTGATTTCTTAACGCGAGAAGCTGTCAAAGTTTGTAATCAATGGCAGCCTGTCAATACTGCTTGCTAATCTATACAACAATAGTTGTGAAAGGTGTCGCACCTGTCTAAACGAAGACTATTCTACACTCAAATCCGGAAAAGAGTCATGCATTATGGGCCTCATGGAATCAGTTTCGAAGAACCAAATAAATAAAACAAGACAAACGTGCAGCTGTAAATCTGTGACTCCAGCTAAAAAATTACCTGCTTTCAGTAATCGTGACGATTAACAAAGTAACATTTTGATCAGTGTATCAGTAAAGTCAGTACACTTTGCCCAATTCACTCCTCCTATGGTCACTCCCTAAGCCTAGTGCATGCGTCCTTCAATTCCACTAGCTGCTTTTAAGCCAAATGGCCACGGTTAGCAAAAAAATCACAGGCACAGAATACAGAACGCAAAACAAGAGAGAGAGACTTATACCTATCCTCCACAGTCCACTCAGGGAGCATATCGAGTGTGACCAAGGCGACAGGCGCCCTTAGTAACATAGACTAGAAACACCCATTCAGAACCAGTACTGGGATCATTCAACGCCAGACACTCCTCTGCTTCACAACATGGGACACAATTCGCACAACGAAAGAAACGACACATCGGCGCAGGAGAATCAACCCATAGAGGTACTCTAGTCAGCATCTTAACGATTCACTCTATAGGGACATCTACTGCGAGTGCATGGCTACTCATCTAGTCGACGGTGACAGAGAGAGAGAAGAAAAAGGTAAAAGCCAAAATAAAAAAGTAGACCACGAAATTACACATGGTATTATTTCTCTATATTGCGCTCCAAAACAGAGTGCTTTAAACCCTTCATTATCTTCTTCTTATCTGTCCTACTTTCTATGTCTTCTAATGCCCTCTACAGGTTGATCTGAGAAAACCTCTTCTTCACCTTAAATCACCCCATCTCTATGCTCAATTATGGTTGTGCCGTCGACGAGCTAACAAAAAGTACCCGGCAGAGCTAGAGAAATTATGCTGCTCACTGAACTCTCCAGCGATATCCTAACACCAGCCTAAAAACATGCTCAGAGCAGCACAGGGGGAAGTGACATCAGACAGTAAGGGCTGTGATTGGTCTTCTCTAAACAATCATTCTGGTACTCGGCGACCTGACTGACTCACCGACTGATATACTTTATCGTAAAACACTTCACAATATTAACTTTACCTTTAATCTTTGCCTCGACTTAGCAGAGTCTCGTGATGCGATCGATAATTACTACATAGCGGAGCATACTAACATCACCTTATCTAGTACACAAGGTAACCCTAATCTACTAAATAAGAGACAACAACTAACGGCAACAAAGGATAACATGAGGAGTCGAGACTAGCGGTATCGTTATGCACCCACGCATGAACACCTTAATATATGAGTCTTCGACATTATTAGCTGGCAAAGACACAAGACTAGTTCTGACTTAATTCTACTTGATCACAATATTGACTAGTAACTTAATACTCCACATTAGATCCAAGATAATACTGGATTGTGGATCCGTAATGATGCTTCAAATAACCCCAGGAGTGGGACAACACTTTTACAGATAAAACTGAAAATATTTGTACTGAATAAACGAGTGTCCGCTAGGCTGGGCAAAAATCAATTTTAACTTAATACATAACTGAGCTGAGTGTTACTACCACCTGCTACTACAACTACCCACTACTACTTCACTATTACTACTTAGTACTCTCTACTATCCACTCACTCTCACACCTCAGCTTAACGAAACTATTCATTAGAACCCGATATTCGACCAGGCGCTTCAATAAAAGTGTGCAATACGTACACTTAACTACCTAAGCATCATAACAGCTAGACATAGAATTGCATCAACTCGAAACCCTACGTAGTATTTAATTTAGGCGAGTACATATCAGATCTTACTTGCCAGATACTAGGCTCACTCCTCCTACTAACTCTGACCTCACATCCTGAGAATAAGCTTCATTATACATCACTACTTGTACTATCTCTTAAAATTTATTCGTACCTACACTGAAGTCTTACTCAGCTATATCGAGCTATTTAAACTGAAGTACTACATCGTAAACACTTGAAGCTCAATACACTCAATTCAATATACTACGAACTTGTTCGAACCATATGTTAAAATCTAATCTTTAAAGGCTTAATACTTACAGGTACCCGATACTGACCACTACATAATGAAAGTTTATGCGAAAACTACCACTGTACTACTAAAAATTACTTTAGACATTTGACTTTTGTGCAACTACTTTTCAAATGAACGAAAACTTACTTTACTTCAACAACGGGGTAAATATAAAGTCTACGTATATCTATGAGATAAACTATAATTTAAAACACTACACAACTGTTTTGTATCTTCAACTGCAGCTACTACTAGTACTACCTTACTTACTACTAAACTAAACTATTCACTGCTAGTACCGACCTTCTTCGTATCTATCTCTAATACCTTACTAATACTAATTGACTACACTACTGACTCGTTGATCTTTAACTAAAGTCACAAATGTAATTTGCCTATAAATCTTGCGTATCGTAATCTGTGATAGTTGCGTAGCTTTAGGTAGCTTTAGCGACATTAAGTGTACGTAGCTCCGAGACTTTCACATACTAACTACCGCTTTTAACTACCACTTGAGCTACAACAACTACTGCCCACTACTACTACTCGATTGTGATAGTTCAGACTAGAGAACGATTGGGAGTACTTGGGATTGTTACTGATATGTCACGGACTATATCAACTTTAACTCACAGACTACCTACCTAGAACCAAAGACAAAACTTTACTATTCTACTAAACACAAAAAACCTACTGCCTTACACATTTCACACACTACTCACGCTTTACTTATCTTACTTTTTTATCTTATCATCTGGTTAATCTACTATACTACTAATCACTTACTACTTCTTGTACGAGTCTGTACTCAAAAAAATACATTTACTCTGCTCCTGTTGTGCTTCTCTCTCAAACTACAATTCACTACGAGCGCCTCGAGAGGCGAGTTGGCACAGAACACACAATATCGTTAAGCTTAAACCAGAAACCATTAACTGCATTTCGATATCCCCGCATAGCAGTAAAACCAACGACAACATAATCACAAAGAGTGATTTTCTCTTTCAAGATACGCTCACAAGATCGGAGAGCTTGAAATTTTCATAAGCTCACTATAATTGTTTCGTACGTCTGTATACAGCCAATACAATACCAACTGATGTAAGACTTATAATAACTTATTTTCATCTTGAATATTCACCGATAAAATCTAGAACAGACCTAATTAACTTATGACTATATAACGGTGGGGTTTTACTTACACTATTAATTGGCCTGACGTTAGTCAGTCAACTATAATTAAATAAAACCAATGCCAATTGTCGAAATTGATTAAGTGAAGAAAAAACAACGAGGAAATTAGTTAATTAGAGGAAATTATCTGAACTGGGACTAAAACTCGGCACAAAACTAGGACATAAGACAGCAAGTACTGCAAAGATACACCACAAACATATAAACCAATCGTAGGTAGATAACTTATGTTGTCACTAGAAAACACACAGACCCTAAACACAGTTTCTTAAACATCAGGCTGAAATAAAGAAGGCCAGGACTAAAACCTGGACTACAGCGCGCGATAGAAACTTATGTTAAAGATACCGAAGAACTAAACAATGTATCATTCTCACACCAGGAACTATAAAAACAATATCAGAAGGTGATATCAACACAGCACAGATCTTAAAAGCACAGAGACATGTAATACCGAAGAGGCAACAAAATTACAAACAACTAAAATTATATACGAGCTTGAATGAAAACTACACGTTCTTGGAGTGATACTTCGTAGCACTAAACCCTGGACGCCTAAACCCTGGACTAAAACCTGGACTAGGACGGAACGAAGAAACTCAAACAAGTCTCAAAACATACAAGAACAGTAACTAAAACCAAGCGACTAAACCGGATAAACCTGGACTAGAACAGGACCAATAAACAAGTCTACATAAAACATCCATAGGAACTAAACCAGACTTAGAACCCACGTTAATCTGAGTAAAAACCTGACTAAACAGGACTAACAATAATGAGGAGCCTTACTTGAAACATTAAGTCCTACATCAGGACCAAAACCAAAGGACTAAAACCTGACTACTAAAGCAGGACGCCAGAAACAAGTCTACTCCAGACTAAACCAGAACTAAACACCATGACTCACAATAACAGTTGCACTACAGTAAAGACGAGGATTCCCAAAATCACAGGCTGACCGAGTCAAGTCAAGGACTAAACCAGTATACTAAATTAGGAATAAACCTGGACTAGAAAAGACCAAAAACAGCTCTTATCAGACTAAACCTTGACTAAATCAGAACTAAATACAGGATCCTCACAACCACAGGTTGTATAAAGTATACATCACTCATTTGAGTCTAAGAACTAAACCAGGATAAAACAGAAAACACAGCTAAACAGAATGTAGAACTCATCAGTCTGTTATTATATACTTAAAGTGTACATAGACTTATATCGCATGCAATCTAAACTGGACCATATACACTCCACACACTATCATTTGGATAAGTACCAATTTAACACAAAGGGTTCGACTATCCAAGTTGTTACTCGACTATCTCATAATATACCTAACTACTGGATCATAGATCAGAACTAAGATCTAAATTAAAAGCAGCATAAAGAACACAAAACCCGGATAACTAAAGCAGAACTAAACTAGGACTATACTAGGAACTGCACTATAACAGTACGTTGTGAGCTTTGCGAATCTAGCGACTAGAGAAGACAGAGACAAACTACCGAAGGGCCACCTAACCGATGGGCCGACTCAAAGCAGGACTTAATATGCAGATAAACTAGGACTTTATTAAAATATACGGTACTTAAGTAGGACTAAAGCAGGACTGAGGAAATAGTGCATACATTCATTGAGAGAGGCAGATCCAAAACATTATATCAAGGACTAAACCGCGGACCAACCAGGTCTAAACCAGAAGAAATACAATTGAATTCCTTTTTTGTCATTTGGCGTTAATTATGTATGAGAGAGGTGAGTCTATGCCTTAAGGTGTCTCATAAGGTAAAATCGAATACACACTTAACGACTGGATTACTACATTACTACTGACTGCGGAGAGCTACTGAGCTAACTCCACTCTACTCATCAGTAAACGAAATACTGACTCAGCTACTACTATTAAGTACTCACTATTGATACCTACTGGGAGAGAGACAAACACATAAGAGAGATTGAATTTAAAGTAGAAGATCGACTAACATTGTAGAATAATCTGTAGGTCTTGTAGCTTGCCGTGTAACAATTAGGAGTTTAAGTCAATTCTTAGGCCTGCATTACACTAAACAACTCACAACTCGCTACAAGTACTACTACCTAACTAACAACACAACTTGGTACTACTATTATCTACTACTAATACTATACTTAGATACTAAACTACCACCAGAGCTTGAGAATCATTGGGGCCCGTGTGTATATTTTAAGTCTTAAGTCCATTTACACAGCTTTCCACAGTCTGATCGGATTATAAACCAGCTGAGTAACACTACATTAGCTACCACATGATCTATTTCACTCAGGTATTACTAACATCACTACTACTACTACCATACTACTACTTACTTATCTATCTACTGTACTTTTTTCTTACATTATACGATGAAGCACTATTTACTAGTGTGTATATCTTTAGCCTGTCACTTTTTTTAACATTCACAGCTTAAGTGAAATTTTAGTAAGCTAGTATATAGTAGTAGCTGTTTGGAATACTACTACTAATCTAAACTTAATACTTACTATATGCATACATACATTACCACCCATAAGAGCTTGAAAATCATCAGGACTTGTGGTATAACTTGTGTACTTGTCCTTGTATTGCCATAGTGTCCCGTATAATTGAAAAATACTAACTACACTCACTACTAGCTTATTAACTACTAGCTAACTACTCTACTACTTACTACTACTACTATAAGCTACTGGCTTACCACTACTAGACATACTTTGAGAATCATATGTTTTACTTGTGTAAAGTATCTTTAGCGTTGATCCCTGATATTTTAACATTCATCAGCTTAAGTGTAATTTGTTAGATAAGTAAGGTAGAGTCAGTCAGATGACTTGTGGATCCTACTACTAAATTACTGACTAAACTACTTAATGCTGAAGTCTGACTAATGACTACACTTCCTAATATCACTACACCAGAGCATGCGAAATTCATCGGACTGTGTATCATGTTTTGTGTCTTGATCCTTGGGTTATTTGTCCAAAATGTGCACCGGAGTACTTGCACATAAAATGAGACTACTGACTGGATTACTACTTACTACTGAACTCTGACTACTCCACAACTACATAAGACTACAACTACTAATACTACTACTACTTTGAGAATTACTGTACTTGTGTATATCTGTAGCCTATTTGTTGCTTGGTGTAACATTTAGAGTTTAAAGTCTAATTCTTAAGTGCTGAAAACACTAAGCTACTACAACTGCTACAAGTACTAACTACTGATCCATACATACAACAACAACTAAGTACTACTTATTAACTACACTCTAATACTGAATACCTAAATTACTCAATACTAATTATTAAGCTCACATATAACCCAGTATGATGCTTGAGAATCATTGAGAGGGCGTAGTGTAAATTTTCTATAGTCACTAGACCAGTCTTAACAGTTCCAACAGTCTGATCGAAAACAATGCCTAGTACAACTTACTATTAGCCACCATACTAACTACTATAATAGCACTAGAACGTGATCACTACTACTCTACTACACCTAACTTACTGACTATACTCACTGACTTACTCAACTACTAGATGACTAAACTACTTTGAGAACTCATATTATTACTTGTAGTATATCTATTAGGCCTTGTCCTTAATTATTTTTAAACATTCAAGCTTAAGTGTACATTTTTAGTAGTAGTAGTAAGTAGTAGTGTTTGGATTACTACTACTAACTAACTAACTCATTAAGGGAATCTAAAACTAATGCTACTAACTAATACTACTACTATTACTACACGAGACGCTTAAAAAGTCATCGGACCTTGAGTTGTACTATTTTGATAGTGCTTCCTTGTGATTTGATCATTAACAGTAGTTCCATAGTATTGAAATACTCAATAAATCAATTAATAAAAAAACTACTTATCGATCACTACTACAACATTATTTAACTAAAACTCAACACCTTACCTCCACTCTTCTAGCTACTAACTACTATTAAGTACGATTAGTTAGCTAATACTTTCAATAGCCTAAATGCACTCAATCTCACTGAACACCAACGCTACAGCTTGAGAATCACTTGGGCGTGTGTAGTATTTTTAGTCCTAGAGCTCCATTCAAAAGTTCCACAAGTCTGATCCGAAAACTAACTAGTATCATCATACTACTATTAGCATCAAGTTACTACTACTACACTCAATACTGATCTTCGACTTACTACTACGATAACACTACCTACTACTACACTTTGGAGAATCATATTTTAGTCTTGTGTATATCATTAGCACTTAGGGTTTCCTTTTTAACAATTCCAACCAAGCTTAAGTGTTAATTTTCCTCAGGTAGTTAGTAAGATAAAAGTATAGAACTTGGTACCATCACCACGGATCCCACCATAGAATAGTGTACGCTACAGGTACATACCATTGGGAGGCTACAATTGTGGTAGCGAAAGAAAGTCATCGACATAAAGAGTGATCACCCAGCACACCCTATGACTCTAGCAAGGCACACGAACAGACAGGAGCGGGGCGGTAATACCTTATCACTCGGTTGTTTGGGTTTGGACACGCAGAGTTAGTAGGAGCTATGGCAGCGAGAGCCATGCGATGCCAAGGAGCATCAGGCGGCCACGCAAGTCTCTCCTTGGACCAGAGGACAGATGAGAAGGGGAGGCTGCGCAACAAGCGGTTACACGCGCAGCACAGATGAACTCACCGGGACGCAAGATCAGATATAGTAAGACCAGCTCGATTTTTATAGATGGAAATCCGGACGCGTCCTCGACGAAGTTTGTAAAGTCTTGTCCCTTGTAATTGTCCAAGTGTCCAATAAGTAATTTGAAACATTAGAGCACACATCGACTGAGAATCGCCATTTCGGCACGTGGTACTGATAATCTTCTCATAGCTTCGTATCTGGCTAGATAAGACTCATCTGCAAAAGCAGCGTCGGACTGGAGAGACTACCTACTAATACTAATACTAATACTAATACTAATACTACCACGCCAGAGCTTGAGAATCATTGGGCGTGTGTATATTTTTAGTCTAGTCCATTCACAGTTCCACAGTCTGATCGAAACACTAGTACTACTACTATTGCCACCACTACTACTACTACTACTACTACTACTACTACTACTACTACTACTACCACTACTACCACTACAACTTTGAGAATCATATTTTACTTGTGTATATCTTTAGCCTTGTCCTTTTTTAACATTCACAGCTTAAGTGTAATTTTTAGTAGTAGTAGTAGTAGTGTTTGGATACTACTACTAATACTACTAATACTACTAATGCTACTACTAATACTACTACTATTACCACCAGAGCTTGAAAATCATCGGACTTGTGTATATTTGTAGTCTTGTCCTTGTATTGTCCATAGTGTCCGTAGTATTGAAAAAATACTACTACTACTACTACTACTACTACTACTACTACTACTTTGAGAATTACTGTACTTGTGTATATCTGTAGTCTTGTTCTTGTGTAACATTTAGAGTTTAAGTCTAATTCTTAGTGCTGAAACACTACTACTACAACTGCTACAAGTACTACTACTCCTACAACAACAACAACTACTACTACTACTACTACTATTACTACTACTACTACTACTACTATTGCTACTACTATTACTCCTGCAGCTGCTTCTCTCTGTAGTCGTGTCCTTGTGTAACATTCGGTCGTTTCAGTCTGATCCTGGTCTGTGTAAATAATGGACGGAGCTTTCACACAGTTTCATCACAGCCAAGGTGACTGACTCAGGCCTGTCTGAGAGTACCCCACCCACCCCGAGCCACCCCCACCCACCCCGAGCCACCCCCCACCCGCCCCCAGCCACCCCCATCATCTATCTCTCCTCTCCTCTTCCACTCCCTCTCTCCTTTTTCTCATCTTCTCTGTGCTTTTTTCTGTTTCATCCACTTCCCCCACCTCTGTTTTTCCGCTCTCTCCTCTATCTCTGTGTCAATTATCGGTCTCACCTTTTCCTTAATCCCTCATTTTCTCCCTCTCTTCTTTGCCCTTTTTTTTGATCTCTCTCTTTTCTCTTTAGCTCCCACCCTCTCTCCCCCTTTTCTCATCTTTTCCATTTTCTGTTCTACTTCCCCTGCCTCTGTTTTTCCTCTCTTTCTCTCTTTTCCTTTTTCTCTGCCCCTTTCTCTCTCTCTCTTTATTTTATCTTTGTCTCTCTCTTCTCTTAACCCCACACAGTCTCTCTCTCTCTCTCCTTTCCCCTTTCTTGCCATATCCACCCCCCTCTTTCGCTCTTTCTCTTTCTCTCTCTTCTCTCTATCCATTCTTCTGTCAGATAGAGTTACATCAGTGTGGTTGACAGTGTTGGTTCTGTCTGTATTTCCTGTAGCGCTGCCTCTAACTCTCTCTCTCTCCTCTTCTGTCCCTCCTCCTCTTCTCCTGTCAACCCCTCTCCCTCCATCTCTTTCTACAACCAGCCTCTTCTTCTCTCTCCCTCTCCTCTTGCTCACATCATTCCCTCCCTCCCTTTTTTTATTTTATTTTATTTTTTTTGATTTTGATAAATCTGTGGTCACCAAACGTTTTCAGCCAAAGTTCTACCTGCTTGGTTCGAGAAAAGAGCAAGATCTGCCACCAGGAACGTAAATAACAACAACAAAAGTGATCGTGTTTATAGTTCTAGACCGCTTTATTTTTGCAATCTCGATATTTTTTAATTTAAGGAACACTCAGTTTTGGGAATTTAACTGTTTTCCGGGGAAACCCCCCCAAAAAATACAAAAAAAACCCCCACAAAAATATGCAACTGCAATACAAACAAAATGCACACCAAATGCAGTGCAAAAATAGTGCAAATTTGACCACTAAACAACACTAACAGTGTATCAAAAGGATTAATGAGAGAAGTTCATCATCAAACTCAGTGTGATGAACGAGATTGAATTTCCTTGGATAATAAAAATAACAATATTGGAGTGCTACACTGGATCAAAAAAACTTACGCACACAGGTGCTCATCAAACCGGAGGGCTTAGATTCTCATAAAATAGAAAAAAGGATGGCAGAGGCACTCTGATTTGCGATGAATTTATTAAGAGTCACGCCAACGTGTTTTGACTACTTGGGCTTCCTTGGATAATACTTCGAAGTAGAGGTCTGCACGGGACAGAATATTCGCTCCCGCCCACGCCTAACCGGGCTCATGCCACCTAGTGCCTCTGCTCAATTTCATTTCTCTCCAACGACTAGGTCAGGAATCGGAATACACTTGACGGTTTGCAAGACCCTGGAAGTTGTAGACCTCGTACCAATCAGTGAAGAGCTGTGAAGAGTCCCTTTTGTGGAACAGCACAACAGTAAACAAAGAGGTCGAGATGGATGTAGACGAAGACAGACATTCTGTGTTGGCAATGAGTGCGTATACATGCACATCAATAACCCGGTTATGATCGGGTTTTTTGAGTATCCCGGTTTCTTGATGGTGCATGTGTACGCCGTAACCCGGTTTCAGTAACCCGGTTATGGCAGTATCTCGGTTATTAGAAACCGGGTTACTGTAGCTGGTTTATTCCGATAGTAACCGGGTTACTTGTGGCATGTATACGCAGTATCCCGGTTACTGCAACATAAAGTTGAGTCGCATGCGTCCAAAAGACACTTTCCAGCCTTTCACCACAACAGTAGTCACATAAATAAATTGACCAACATAAATAAAGTGACCAAACGAGTGAAATGACTGTAAAATAAAGAGCTGCGCTAAACCTGCACACGTACAATCTGCACTCGTACGACCTGCACTCGTGTGACGTTGAAAAGCTAAAACATGAACTATCTCCTATACAACACACGCACAGAACACACTTACCATCATTAACACCTCTTCTGTCACAGAAATAACACACATAATCCACAGAGTCGTGTCATTTAGTCCAAAAGAAACTGATCACATCAGCGGCGCAAGGAGCGAGTTGTTTTTATCGCCGCTAACAGTTTATGCTAATTAGCCAAACGGTCTTAAGTTTCGTTTCTGTAAAACGTAAACAAATGTGATCACAGCTGAATTATCTGATCAAACGGGCTGATGTGTCTATAGTGTTTATGGTTTATATGTTGTAAAGTTGAGTTTATTTATGCAGAAGATTTTAATGAAGAATCTGCACAGTGGATTGTGGGAGATCTCGTAGCTCCTTAGCTTCTTATGCTAAAGGAGCTCACGGTTTGTAGTTTTCCTGGTTTATGAAATTGATTTAAGTTAATTTTTGCGCCTGCACATTTGTAAGATTATGTCAAGAAACCGGGATACTTGATCATGTACACGCGGATATGAGTATCCCGGTTTCTCAGTGCGCATGTGTACGCAGTAACCCGAATACTGACATAACCGGGATATGGCTAATAACCGGGTTACTGATGTGCATGTATACGCACTCACTGATTCCCGAGATCGAGGATTTAAAGTCAGAACAAAGAGAATGTTTGGTGAATTTTATCAAGGAGAAAAGCGTTATTGCTTTTCTTCCTATGGGATTTGGCGCATTACATACATCACGACCAAACAGCAGCGATTGGTTAAATAAAAAAGTACCTGCCTACAGTTGAGCGAACAAATCCTAATGCTGTGAGGTCAGACGGTTTCCACGAAGTGAAACCGGCAGATGAATCAGACTAGTTCAGTACTTACCTTTGTACCATTTCAAGCTCTTCATTGGACTTGCATGACTTGAATTGCAATAAATAACTGGAAACATTTGTGTGTTAGTAGTGTAAGTTGAACCCAAAGTACCGCATTTTCTGGACTATAAGTCGCTCCAGCCAAAAAATGCGCAATAAAGAAGAAAAAAACATATAAGTCGCACTTTTTGGGGAAATGTATTTTACAAAATCAGACACCAGGGACCAACATTTGATCTTGAAAGTCAAGTTCTAGTAAAAACAACAGAACAGAGAACAACAGACTGAACAGGCGTTAATATGTTAAATGTAAAATATGAACAGTTCTTCAGATAATTATAGCATAAACAACAGAACATAAGTTTACCAAACTCACAATCTCACTCCAAATCACTAAATCCATTCAATTCTTCATCCTCAGTGTCACTTCTGCGCAACCTCTGGAGATAAACCATGAGGTAAACAGAGCGCCGCTTCCTCTTCTGTGTCGCTGTCGTCAGACTCGGCATCAGTTCCAGTTAGAATTATTCCAGCCTTTCTGAATCCCGACAGGATGGTTTCGGTGTAACTGAAGTCCAGATTTTGTCCATTCATCCAGTGACTTCCAGGAACGTTTCATGGCGCACTCTCCCGGTTTCCGTGAAGCTGTGTTCTCCATCTCCGCTTTCCGCCAGTCAGTTACAAGTTTCTCGCTCACTCCAAACTTTCTTTCTGCTGCTCGATTACCGTTTTCGGCTGAATATTTCATTATTTGCAGCGAGACAGCGGCTATTTCTACAGGAGACATGCGCAGTAGAGTGTGAAGTGACAGTGGTACAGGAGTTAAAGTAATACTAGATACTGACACACAAGACTAGAGCCTCTCGCGGCCGTCAGTCTGAAAATTTTTATCTATAAGTCGCACTGGAGCATAAATCACGGGAAAAACCATGAAAAAAAGTGCAACTTATAGTCCGAAAAATACGGTAAGCGATCTACGGGTTGGTGACCACTGCCCTAAAACACTGTATCTGTAACTCATGGTAACAACTAACTTAAATCGGGAAGAAAATATTCCAGAGTTCCTCCATTAAACCAAATATCGTCTCAGTTTGAACATTAAACTCCTCGTCCCGGCGTAAAACGACGACCGTCCCGCAGACGCAGGTGCTACAGATGTTCTCCAGATGTTCTCCTTCAGGTGGAGGGCACTTTGATTTATCCCGCGCTCCCATCGGGTTTCCATGGAGACGGCGTACTCGCAGCACACCGTCGGGGCCGAGCAGGCGGTCTGTGTCGTTGAGCATCTGCGAACGCGCCGCCGTTAGAAAACATGATCCATAGACGCCGACGCTAATGACGCTAATAAACAGCCAATCACCGACATGGGATGGTGGGCGAGATCGCAGCTGTCTAATGTGCGGGAGAGGGGGATGGAAGGTGACGGAGGAGGAGAGGAGGAAGAGGAGAGGAAGAGGAGAGACGGAGGGACCATATGTTGTTCAGGTGCAATAGAATTTATGATGGAGTTTATACGAGACATTTGGGATCAGATTTTCAGTCAGAGAAAAAGTTTTATACAGTTTCATTTCATGATCCTCTCTTTTTCTCTCTCTCCGCCTCTCTTCCTCTTCTCTCCTCCACCATCTTCGCTCATTTTCTCTCTCCTCTCTTCTCCTCTCTCTTCTCATCTTCTTCTTTCTCTCCTCTCCTCACTCTGTCCTTTACTTTCTCTCCTCTCTTCTCCTCTCCTCCACTTTCTCCTCTCTCTTCTCGTCCTTCTTTCTCTTCTTCTCTACTTCTCATCCTCTTCTTTCTCTCCTCTCCTCTCCTCACTCTGTCCTTTACTTTCTCTCCTCTCTTATCCTCTCCTTCGCTCTCTAATCCTCTTTTCTCTTCTCTTCCTGCTCTCTCTCTCTCTTCTCCTTTCGTCTCCTCTCCTCTCCTCTTCTCTCTCTCCTTTACTTTCTCTCCTCTCTTCTCTTCTCCTTCACTCTTCTCTTCCTTCTTTCTCTTCTTCTCTCTCGTCTCATCCTCTTCTCTCTCTGCCCTCTCCTCTCTTCTCCTTTCTCTTCCTCTCTTCCTCTCTTCTCTTCTCTTCTCTCTCTCTCTTCTCTTCTCCTTCTCATCTCTCTTCTCTCTCCTCTCTCCCTCTCTCTCTTCTCCTCTTCTCTCCTCTCTCTTCCTTCTCCTCTTCTTCTTCTCTCTTCTCTCATCCTCTTCTCTCTCTTCTCTCCTCCACTCTCTCTCTCTCTTCTTCTCTCTCTCTCCTTTACTTCCTGTCCTCTCTCTCCTCTCCTCCACTCTCCTCCTCCTCTTCTCTCTTCTTCTCCTCTCTCTTCTCTTTTTCTCATCCTCTTCTCTCTCTCTCTCTCACTGTCTCCTCTCCCTCTCTCTTTCTTCTCTCCTCCCGTCTCCTTCACTCTCTCTTCCTCTTCTCTCTCCTTCTCTCTTCTCTTATGTCTCTTCTCATCCTCGCTCTTCTTTTGTCCTTTGTCTCCTCTCCTCTTCTCTCTCTCCTTTACTTTCTCTCCTCTCTTCTCTCCTCCTGTCTCCTTCACTCTCTCTCTTCCTCTCTCTCTCTTTCTCTCCTCCTGTCTCCTCTACTTTTATCTCTCTCCTTTTCTCTCCTCTCATCCACTCTCTCCTCCTCCTCCTCTCTCTTCGTCTCCTCTCTGTTCTCTCCTTTACTTTCTCTCCCCTCTTCTCATCTCTTCTCTTCCTTCTCTCTCTCTCTTCTCGTCCTTCTTTCTCTTCTTCTCCTTCTCATCCTCTTCTTTCTCTCCTCTCCTCTCCTCACTCTGTCCTTTACTTTCTCTCCTCTCTTATCCTCTCCTTCGCTCTCTAATCCTCTTTTCTCTTCTCTTCCTGCTCTCTCTCTCTCTTCTCCTTTCGTCTCATCCTCGCTCTTCTCTTCTCCTCTGTCTCCTCTCCTCTTCTCTCTCTCCTTTACTTTCTCTCCTCTCTTCTCTTCTCCTTCACTCTTCTCTTCCTTCTTTCTCTTCTTCTCTCTCGTCTCATCCTCTTCTCTCTCTGCCCTCTCCTCTCTTCTCCTTTCCTTTACCTCTCCTCCTCTTCTCTCTTCTCTTCCTTCTCTCTCCTTCACTCTTCTTTCTCTCTCTTCTCCTCCTCTCTCTTCTCATCTCCTTCTCTCTCTTCTCTCCTTTACTTCCTGTCCTCTCTTCTCCTCTCCTCCACTCTCTCTCCTCCTCTTCTCTCTTCTTCTCCTCTCTCTTCTCTTTTCTCATCCTCTTCTCTCTCTTCTCTCCTCCACTGTCTCCTCTTCCCTCTCTCTCCTTTACTTTCTCTCCTCTCTTCTTCACTCTCTCTTCCTCTTCTCTCTCCTTCTCTCTTCTCTTATGTCTCTTCTCATCCTCGCTCTTCTTTTGTCCTTTGTCTCCTCTCCTCTTCTCTCTCTCCTTCACTCTCTCTCTTCCTCTTCTCTCTCTTTCTCTCCTCCTGTCTCCTCTACTTTTATCTCTCTCTCCTTTACTTTCTCTCCTCTCATCCACTCTCTCCTCCTCCTCCTCTCTCTTCGTCTCCTCTCTGTTCTCTCTTTTACTTTCTCTCCCCTCTTCTCTTCCTTCTCTCTCTCTCTCTTCTCATCCTCGCTCTTTTCTTCTCCTTTGTCTCCTCTCCTCTTCTCTCTTCTTTACTTTCTCTCCTCTCTTCTTCTTCACTCTCTCTTCTCTCTCCTTCTCTTCTTTCTCTTCTCCTTTGTCTCCTCCTCGTCTTTCTCTTTCCTTTACTTTCTCTCTCTCTCCTCCTTCTCTCTCATCTTCTCCTCTCTCTTCTCATCCTCTTTCTCTCTCCTCCTCTGTTTCCTCTCCTCTTCTCTCTCTTTCCTTTACTTTCTCCCCTCTCTTCTCTTCCTTGTCTCTCTCTCCTCCTTTTCTCTTCCTCTTTCATTCTCTTCTCTCTTTTCTATCCTCCTCTCTCTCCTTTACTCTCTCCTGTCTTCTGTCCTCCACTTTCTCCTCTTCTTCTCTTTCTGCTTCTCCTTTTCTCTCCTCACCCTCTCTCTTTTCCCTGTCTATCAATTCTCTCTCTCCACATCCTCTTTTCTCTTGCTCTCTCCTCCCTTCTTTCCTCCTTTCCTGGTTTTGGTGTTTTTTCGCTTGGGTAATGGATGCGATGTTGGTCTTAATTTTCATTTCATCGTCTTAAAAAGGTCTTCAAAAAGTCTTTAAAAAAAGTCTTAAATTTTGGGTAGTTAAACCTTGGGATAAGAAAAACACACTTCTAATTTTACTTATCTAATCAAATAAAGTTTTGTTGTTTTTATTTTTTTTATTTAAGTCATTTTAATTTAGTTAGATACTGAGTGCGTATACATGCACATCAATAACCCGGTTATGATCGGGTTTTTTGAGTATCCCGGTTTCTTGATGGTGCATGTAAACGCAGTAACCCGGTTTCAGTAACCCGGTTATGGCAGTATCCCGGTTATTAGAAACCGGGTTACTGTA
Organism: Boleophthalmus pectinirostris; assembly: GCF_026225935.1. Taxonomy (NCBI): domain Eukaryota; kingdom Metazoa; phylum Chordata; class Actinopteri; order Gobiiformes; family Gobiidae; genus Boleophthalmus; species Boleophthalmus pectinirostris. The sequence goes on from NW_026571047.1 coordinate 29,042,573, forward strand.
GCTGGTTTATTCCGATAGTAACCGGGTTACTTGTGGCATGTAAACGCAGTATCCCGGTTACTGCAACATAAAGTTGAGTCGCATGCGTCCAAAAGACACTTTCCAGCCTTTCACCACAACAGTAGTGACATAAATAAATTGACCAACATAAATAAAGTGACCAAACGAGTGAAATGACTGTAAAATTAAGAGCTGCGCTAAACCTGCACACGTACAATCTGCACTCGTACGACCTGCACTCGTGTGACGCTGCAAAAGTGACGCTGAAAACTAAAACATGAACTATCTCCTATACAACTACACGCACAGAACACACTTACCATCATTAACACCTCTTCTGTCACAGAAATAACACACATAATCCACAGAGTCGTGTCATTTAGTCCAAAAAAAAAAACTGATCGCATCAGCGGCGCAAGGAGCGAGTTGTTTTTATCGCCGCTAACAGTTTATGCTAATTAGCCAAACGGTCTTAAGTTTTGTTTCTGTAAAACATAAACAAATGTGATCAGAGCTGAATTATCTGATCAAACGGGCTGATGTGTCTATAGTGTTTATGGTTTATATGTTGTAAAGTTGAGTTTATTTATGCAGAAGATTTTAATGAAGAATCTGCACAGTGGATTGTGGGAGATCTCGTAGCTCCTTAGCTTCTTATGCTAAAGGAGCTCACGGTTTGTATTTTTCCTGGTTTATGAAATTGATTTAAGTTAATTTTTGCGCCTGCGCATTTGTAAGATTATGTCAAGAAACCGGGATACTCCATTTGATCATGTATATGCGAATATGAGTGTCCCGGTTTCTCAGTGAGCATGTAAACGCAGTAACCCGAATACTGACATAACCGGGATATGGCTAATAACCGGGTTATTGATGTGCATGTATACGCACTCATTGTTTTTTTGCAGTGTAATTTGGTCTGGTTTGGTCTCCGTGAAGCTAGAAAAGTTTAATGCCACACTGCGAAACATTCCAGTCAAAGCAATAACATCTCCACGAAGAAAAACATTTGACGGAAGCTCCACCGGAAAAGTTACGCAATTCACCTTTAACTGTGTTTTAGTCAAATGAGTCTAACTTTAGAGCTGTCGGCGTTTAGTCACTTCAGTTAATTAATCGTCCGATGGTGTCTTAGTGGACTGAAATTTTTATATGTCAACTAATCATTATGGAGATTATGAGTTATTTGGTGATATTGTTTGGTGATTCAGCGGCAGATTTAGTGTTTAGTTTCATGAAAAGGCAGATTAACCTAATGACTCATAAATATAATCTGTATTTATATTGTGTAGTATTTTGGGCCTTCGCCACGCCTCATCAGCATGACATGTCTTAAGAACTTCTTTATTCCACCTCAGCCCTGTTAAGTGCGTCCACTTCTGCGTAATCTCAAAATGATCTGTTCCACCTTGTGATGTCATGAAGCGGTATTTCAAGTTAACACCTTTTGCCCTTTTGTTCGGTGGAGATCGACGATTCCAAGGCAGAGGGTGATCCGAGTCATTCTGGTGAAGGTGTACGGAGTTTAAAAACACTGCGGAGCACTTCCTGTATCACCGCGTGACATCACAAGGTGGAACAGAGAAGAACTCAGTCTAAATATGTAGTGTTTGTGTGTTAAAGGTGCATTGTGTAACTTTTCTGGTGGAGAGTCCGTCAAATGCTTTCTGTTTTTTGTTCAATGTTGTTGCTTTGTCTGGAATGTTTCACAGTATTAAACTTTTCTATGTTCTTGGAGACCAAACCAGACTAAGTTACAGGTCAGATCTGTGGAGAGGCGATCCCGCTCACAGTCAGAATTCTGTTTTTCTAGGTATTTTTGAGTGATAAATACACCTGTAATTGATTAAATGTAAAGTAGATCTGATTATTGTCGTATTTGCCACGTTTACATTAGAGCTTAAATTCCAAATCAAAATTATTTAATTTCGAATAAAAATTTGGCTGTAAAAAGATCATTTAAACACTGAATACCTAATGAAAATGATTATTTGGAATTAAACTTAAATCTGAAGTAAGTGGGTGGTTTATTCAGATTTTAAAGCCAAATTAATTTATTCCATTTATTCCTCAATCATGTAAACATTTATTCTTCTTAAAAATAATTCAGACCGTTCATGCTCGCTGGGTCTAGCCAGGCTGGTGCCACCTAGTGCCTCCGCTCAATTTAATTTCTCTCCAGCGACTAGGTCAGGAATCGAAGGTGTCAGGAATCCAACCTACTGGAATACACTAGATCGGTCTCAGCAATTGAAACTCCCAGAAATGAAAATCAATTGAGTTCGGGCACCAAATGCGAAAAGCCAGTTGCTTTGTTCAAACGATCGAAGATTTAAAGCCGGAACAAAGAAAATGTTTGGTGAATTTTATCAAGGGGAAAGACATTATTGTCCTTCTTCCTACAAGATTTGGGAAAAGCTCAATATACCAGTTAGTCCTGTTAGCGGCGCATTACATACATCACGACCAAATAGCAGCGACTGGTTAAATAAAAAAAATACCTGGCTACCATAAAGTGAATGAATCCTAATGCTGCGAGGTCCAACAGTTTCTACGAAGTGAAATCGACTGATGAATCAGGCTAGTAAACGTTTATTCTTTTTAAAAATAATTCCCGTCGTTCAGTTCATGCTCGTTGGGTCGTCCTTCGATCCGGCTCCACCAGTTCTCGCTTCGGACTTTCCTCCACGTCCCTTTGGATTTGTGAGCGGGATGCGGGAGTGGGCTGAGGTAGAGCAGCCTCAGACTCAGTTTGTCTTCTTCCTCCTTCTCCGACACTCTTCCCTTCTCCTCCTCAGCCGACAGACGTAAAGCGTGATGAGAGAATTCTCCAGCTGCTGCTTCATTATCATTGGAACAACTGTGAAAAAAGTTATATTCATGTTTGTGTCCGTGTAACGACAAACTGAGATGAACAAAAAACCCGGTAGCAGCTGAAGTGTTTGTGTTTTCTTCCGGTCGACGTAAATACGTTCGCGTTTCTGTCCAATCAGAACCCTTCCCGATGTTGAGCGGAATTAAATAAAGGCGATTTAACGTGTTTTCCATGTAAACCTCAATTCAGAATTATGATTTCCATGTAAACGCGAAGGAAAATACTTTAATTTAGAACTATTTAATTCGGAATTTAAAAAACGTGGACAGAGCGATGACATATCTCGAGAAACAAGCAGGTGACGGACCCCAAACCAGAAAGTTACACAGTGCAGCTTTATTAAACATGTGTAAAAGAAACAAAACACAACTCCAGGTCTGTTTGTGATCGGAAAACAGCGTAACACGGGCCCTTTAACAGATCCGTCTTATCCGCTGTAAGTGACGTCTTCACTAACTCTGTGTGCCCCGTCCCCGTGCGCAGACTGACAGCTCGCCAACAGGGCCCATAATTACCCCCCCAGAGCCGGAGTTAATGACGGGAGGGCATCTGTGACACTGCAGGGGCTGGACCGGTCTGGATCCTAATGTTTGGGGACATGTTTGGCCCTGTGAGCTGTGATGGAGCAGAGGGGACAGGAGGGAGAGGAAGAGGAGGGGGTAGAAGGGTTGAAGGGTTGAAGTTTCGCTGTCATGACAACGGGAGGTTTCCTGAAGCTGGCACGCTAACAGATGTAAACAACACTGGGGCTGGGTATCATTAAGAAGCTGCCGATACGATACATACCTCGATACTTAGGCCATGACACGATACGTTTTTCGATACAGTGCACTTTTGATTCGATACGGTTCAGTAAAAAACAAATGGGATACTAAAAGTCTACTAAGTTTGTGCAAAGTTACTGTATTTTTCGGACTATAAAGTGCATCGGATTATAAGGTGAAATATCAATAATGTTGAATTCTCTCATCTATTTTCATACATAAGTCGCAGCAGATTATAAGGAGCATTAAACGAAACAAACGGACGACACTTGAGGCTGATGTCCTTAGTCCAGGCGTCCACGATCCATCGGCAGATCGTGGTGTAATTCGCCCGGCGTTGCCTCCCTGTCTTGGTGCATGTGTTTTATGAATGTGAATGTGGGTGGATAATTTAAGTTTGTTTTTTTATTTCTTACGAGGACGACTCAAATATACATTGAGTAATAATGTGTTTAATGCAGCTTTGTGCACATTTGTTTATGTTTTACAGAAACGAAACTTAAAACCACATGGCTAATTTGCGTAAACTATAAAAGCTGAACAAACTCACTCCTTGTGCGCTGATGCTGTCAACTTCTGTCGGACTAAAGGACATGGCCGTAAGCCTTAAAGCTCAGACGATCCATCAAGCGGCGTGGCTTCATGGTTTACCAAAGTCGTACTAAAACATTTTGACAGATTTTTGAACGCCGTGTACCCAGTGTTGGGGAGTAACAGATTACATATACCGAAGTTACGTAATCGCAGTACAAATTATGAGTAACTGTATTTGGTTACAGTTACTGTTTTAATGAGAGGTAATTGGATTACAGTTACTTTGTTGAAATAAATGAATTACACTGCAGTATTTTCTTGTTTTCACATTTCGGGCTATATCCCTTTTTTTTTTTTTTTTTTTCTTCAGTAATTCCACTCATTGAACTAAACCAGGTCCAAACCAAGACTAAACCAGGTCTAAAACAGGTCTAAAACAGGATTTAACAGGATTAAATCATGCTGCGCAGGCCGTGTCTCCTCTTCTTCTATAAATAATATTTTTATTTTGGTTAAGTAAAGTCTGTACTTTTCATTTTCTTTTAACAGACAAACATTTTATGTTACGATTTCCTCATCTTTGCTTCTCTACAGCAAATCAAGTAATCCAAAGTATTCAGATTACGTTACTCACTTTAAGTAATTTAATGGATTGCGTTACAAACTACATTTTGGGGTGTGTAATCTGTAATCTGTAGGGGAATACATTTTAAAAGTAATCTTCCCAACACTGCGTGTACCACATAAAATTGGTTTGAGGTCAGTAAACACAACCAGAATTAATACATAAGGCGCACCGTTGATTTTTGACAAAATTAAAGGGTTTTAAGCCCCGGTTTATAGTCCGAAAACGGTAATAAGATAATACGAGAAACACCCATTTTACTCAAAACTGTGAAAAAGTCAACCCAATTGTAGCTCTTCCACAAAATAAATGAGTAAAATATACATAAAATACTCATGTTGAGATATCGATACAACAGTCCACGATATTGATACTGAATCATCAAATTAAAAGATACAAATATACACTGCTGACACACTGCTGCTTTAAAAGTCCTATATTACACTAAATTGACTTTTGTGAGCTTTAACTATGTTATAATGTTTCAAACAGACCTGGAGTTGTGTTTTCTTTCTATTTCCAAAGCTCAAAATGCTCAGTTTCCATGTCATCAAGTCGTAGTTTACAAGTTAACAGACGCTTTTTAACTTTTTTTCAGAGGAGACGGTAAATTCCAGGTCTGAAATGATCCAGATGATTGTAGCTGCAGTGTCTGTGCGGGAGTATGAGGGGGTGGAGGACGGGAGGGGGACAGGAGGAGGTGAGGACAGGAGGGGGTCTGAGCTGATGTAGTGAAGCTGATTCTGACTGACGTGGGTCTGTCAGTGTCTGTCCCTCTTTGTGTCCAAGTCCAAACAGGAACCCCCAGAAGAGAATGTTATTAGTTAGAATTAGAAACGATTCTGCAATTTGAATTATTAGAAAATGATACCAGTTCATTTTGTTTGTTTGTTTATTTATTAACATTCCCATTAGTTGTACATAACCGCTAGTCTTCCTGAGGACCTTTTTCAAGAACACATATTATGCTTGTGTCTGCTATACAGTTTTAATCTACGTCACCCGTGGATCATTATGTTATAACTTTGGACATTTTAAATCTGCAAAATGGTGTCAAAATGGTGGAGAGTCCTTGCCTCAAGTGTCGGGGTCTTGTTCACGAGTGAGGGGAGGATGGAGCGTGAGATTGACAGTGGATCGGTGCAGAGTTGGCAGTGATGTGGACGCTGTATCGGACAGTTGTGGTGAAGAGGAAGTTGAGTCCAAAGGCAAAGCTCTAGATTTAACGCTCAATCTACCTATGCTCATGAGCTCTGGGTAATGACCTAAAGGACAAGATCGCAGAGATGGGGATAGGAGCTCAATCACACTGGAGGAGCTCGGAGTAGAGCCACTGTTCCTACATGTTGAGAGGAGCAGCTGATGTGGCTCGGGAATTGTTCCAGATGCCTCCTGGGCGCCTTCCTTGGGAGGTGTTCTGGGCATGTCCCACCAGAAGGAGGCCCCGGGGACGACCCAGGACACGCTGGAGGGACTATGTCTCTCAGCTGGCCTGGGAACACCTTGGGATCCCCATGGAGGAGACTGGGAGTCCCTGCTTAGACTGCTGCCCTTGTGACCCGGCCCCGGATAAGTTGGCAGAAAATGGATGGATGGCGTTTTGAAAATAAGCGATTAAAGATTACACCGGGCACATTGTGGGCTTCTACCCTGTGTTTTTAAAGTTTCATTCATATGTTAATTTGCCCTGTACTGAATCTCTGTGTTCCTTGACATGCTGTGTATGTTTTTGGACTTTGGAGTGTCAATGGGGTTGGGATATGATGTCATATGGACTGTGAATGTATATGGGACAGATAAGGGGTGTGTCGCCAACCTTTAGCATATACCAGTCTGTTATGGGACACGTGTTGGGACAAACTGCTGTGTATGTTTCCATGAAGATGTTAACTCAACAGTTATGCTGGTATAAAAGGCACCCAGTTTTTCTGTGCATCAGTGGGGGAACGCCGACTGCGTTGTCGAGGGACGACCGACGCACAGAGAGACGCCGTGTAGGCAAAATCATGCTGAATCAACTTGAATCTTGAGACCTGTACCTGCCTGAACGAATAAAGAGACATGTCTGAGAACTTTTCGAACTCTCCAAGTCTCTTTCTTAACATCCTCTGTTTAGGCTGCCTCCAGGAGAAGCTGACAACGTCCCACCGGGAGGAGGCCCCGGGGAAGACCCAGGACAAGCTGGAGGGACTATGTCTCTAGGCTGGCCAGGGAACATCTCGGGATCCCCCTGGAAGAGCTGGAGGAAGTGTGTGTGGAGAGGGAAGTCTGGGAGGCCCACCTCAGACTGTTGCCCCCACAGCCCGACCCCGGATAAACGGAAGAAAATGGATGGATGGATTACTCCAACATACAGAAATCACTTCAAATCATAGACTGTAAAAAGAAATGGACTAAGGGCGTGTGACGTCACCCACAGCGTTCAGCTCCAGTCAAATGAAGCTCACCAAGGCTGGTAATTATAGGAGCAAATTTGGAGCCAAGTTCCAACTGATTTATGGACCAAATGGCAAAATTGAAACATCATGTAGAGTGGGTTAATACGAACATGTTAAGCCCAAACTGAGGAGTCTGACAGCAGCAGATACAGAGAGAGGAGACGTTTTTGATTGATAATATTTGGTCATTTTAACTCTTGAAATCCACAGATAAAGATGTCTGTTACGTTGTGCTTCTAGTGCTAGTTAGAATTAGTCCTTCTTGTTTGACGGCCGTTATTGCGTTTGACACGTGTGACCCTTTAACACGAGCTCTATGACACACGCGGAGTGTAATGTGATCTCATTATGGATGCAGCGCTACGTGTGCTCCGTAACTCTGCTTTATCTGTAGACACGACCTTGAGTCATAAAACGAAAATGATTAAATTAAAGCGTGAACCAGGAATCCCACATGATCTGTTATTCATGTGGAGTTTTCAAAGGTCCAATATTACACAGAAATGACCGACTATAATGTTGTTTCCTCCTCAAAAACAGACCTGGAATTGTGTTTTGTTTCATTCACACATGTTTGACTAACTCTTTATTATTAGTTTGTGTACATCTCCAAAGCTCAAAATGCTCTGTTCCACCGTCTGACGTCATGAAGAGGTCATTTTGAAGTTAATGCAGGGTGACCAGAGCTTTTATTTACCCAGGACAGTCCCAGTTTTGAGCCCTGCGTTCCCTGTCCCAGCAGATTTATACAAAACCAGTGATTTGTCCCAATTTTATACAAGAAATGTCCCTATTTTTTGACCAATTTGATCCAAACCAGGTCTAAACCAGGACTAAACTAACAATAAACCAGGCTTACATCAGGTCTAAACCAGGACTATCGCAATTTTTGACTAATCTGATCCCTGCCAACACTAAAGAGAAGCAGAAATGATCATTTGTTTAGCCAAAAAACAGAAAGCCGTGTTTGCGAATGACCAGAAAACAAAAAAAATGCAGCGACAGAAGACTCTCAGATCATGACTGACATGAGAACGCACAATGTTATGTGCTCTTTTCACAGTTTTATTTATAGCAACCAAGCCCGGGTGTGTCCCAGTTGTGAATTTTGAGTTTTGAAAGTCTGGTCACGTTAAGTTCACAGCTCCTTTTACCTTTAGTTCAGCAGAGATCAGCAATTCCAGGTCTGAAATTATCTAAATGATTCTGTCTTTGCGATCGGAGATTAAGATTCTCCTCGTGTCTGTCGTGTGCGCTTTTTGTCGCACATTTAAAAATCGTTTAAAGGTTGTATAGAGGATTTTTTTAAGGGAAGAGAAATACAGCGACAGTCCTTGTGCGCATTCAGATTTACTGTTGAAGTTTCCTGTCTAGAAGTAATTCAGCGACCGACGCGTCAGTTTTTAGTCCCTTCGTCTGCTTCGGTCGCGCCATCGCTGGACGAGATCTCCACGAATCACCTCAGTTTGGCTTTGCTCCTTTTCCTCTTCTCTTCTTCTTTCAGCGACCTCAAAAACGGACTTTCTTTTGCGTGGATTCTCGTCCGCCGTCGCGACAAACTTTGTGCGAAATGCGAGGAAGCGACAGTTCGAAAAAGCCTCTAAGAACCGCTGCGTAAACCACATAATCCCCGACGACGAGTCAGTTATACTAGGGAGTTTGATCGACAACCCAACAGCCAATAGAAAATGAGGGAGCCTCGTTTTCTATTGGCTGATGTTTATCTGGCCTCAACACGTCCACAGTTGATAGATTTTCACTTCTTTTTTTTTGGTCATCATAATTACAAAGCTGCTGCGTCTCTGTAATGGTATTTTAATCTTTGACTGACAGTTTGAAACTAAAAAAAATATCCTCCATACAACCTTTAAGACCAAAAAATCCTGTAGTGCGTCGCGGCCTTAGGTCAACATCGGAAACAGTGAGTGTGTTTACAGCACATCAGTGTCCCGGTTGTGATTGGGTTTTTTGAGTATCCCGGTTTCGTCATGGTGCATGTAAACGCAGTAACCCGGTTTCAGTATCCCGAATATGGCAGTATCCCTGTTATTAGAAACCGAGATACTGTAGCTGGTTTATTCCGATAGTAACAGAGATACTGTGGCATGTAAACGCAGTATCCCAGTTTCTGCAACATAAATTTGAGTGCGCATGTGTCCAAAAGACAAACACTTTCCAGTCTTTTCACCACAACAGTAGCGACATAAATAAAGTGACCAACATAAATAAAGTGATCGTACATGAGTGAAATGTCTGTAAAATAAAGAGCTGCATTAAACCTGCACACGAACAATCTGCACTCGTATGATCTGCACATGTATGATCGCTGAAAAGCTAAAACATGAACCATCTCCTATACGATATATGCACAGAACAGACTCACCATCATCAGCACCTCTTCTGTCACAAAAACAACACACTTAACAGCATCTACATGTGTACAATTGATCAGACTTTTAGGGCTAAATATGAAATGTTAACCTTTTCCACTCACCTTATGGTTTGGTATTATAGTTTTTTAACATTCAAAATACTGTCAGTGCATTAATTGTCGTCTCTTTCAAAAAAAAAGGCGCATATATTCGGAATAATCATAACAGCCTAATGAGAACTTAACAGAACGCTGTAGCTGCGTGAAAGAAATACTAAAATTCCATGACTTTTCCAAAACTTTCATTAAATTTACAGATTTCCATGACTTTTTCAGGCCCAGGAACGTGACATTTTCAATTTCCATGACTTTTCCAGGATTTCCATGAACGTGGGAAGAACCCTGGGTTTAGAAAATGTGCTACAGATGGTGACACGTGATCAAACTTTTCAAACTTTTGCCGTGCAGGAAGACAATTTGAAGCAAAACTCTGTAACTGTACGACACTAAAAGTTTAAAAGTCATGTTTGTGTGTATTTATTTGATAAAGTCGTCCACTAAAATTCTGCTTTGACATAAATAAGTTTGCGTTTATGTCCAATCAGAACCCTCCCTCACCCCCAGACATGATGTTTTTTTTTAATTCTGAATTAAATTGTTCTAAATTAAAATATTCTCCTTCGAGTTTACATGGAAATAATAATTCTGAATTGAGGTTCACATGGAAAACACGTTAAATCGTCTTTATTTAATTCCTTGACTTTTTCAGGCCTGGAACATGACATCTACAAGTTTCCATGACTTTTCCAGGATTTCCATGACCGTGAGAAGAACCCTGGGTTTAGAAAATGTGCTACAGATGGCGACGCGTGATCAAACTTTTCAAACTTTTGCCGTGCAGAAAGACAACTTCAAGTAAAACTCTGCAACTGTACGACACTAAAAGTTTAAAAATCATGTTTGTGTGTATTTATTTGATAAAATCGTCCACAAAATTCTGCTTTTGGGGCAGCGATTGGTTAAATGAAAAAAGGTCGACGTAAATAATGTTTTTTTTAAATTCTGAATTAAATAGTTCTAAATTAAAATATTCTCCTTCGGGTTTACATGGAAATAATAATTCTGAATTGAGAATCATCTTTATTTAATTCCTTGACTTTTTTCAGGCCTGGAACATGACATTTACAAGTTTCCATGAGTTTTCCAGGATTTCCATGACCGTGAGAAAAACCTGGGTTTAGAAAATGTGCTACAGATAACGACACGTGATCAAACTTTTCAAACTTTTGCCGTGCAGGAAGACAATTTGAAGCAAAATTCTGCAACTGTACGACACTGAAAGTTTAAAAGTCACGTCTATTTATTTAATTTTTTAATTTTTTTTGATAAAGTCATCCACTAAAATTCAATAACATAATAAATAAATGCTGCTTTTGGGGCAAATATTGTTTTTGTTCGATTAATTGAGGTTGATTCATTACAAAGCCTTTAATTAATTAGATTTTTTTTTTTTTTTATCAAGTCCCAGCCTTGATTTAAACATATATAAATATTTTGTTTATTCTTCCAGTGTGATTCTTAGTGTAAGTTGCTGATACAAAAGCCGGACTCGCGTGTTAAGTATGATGTATGGACCCAACAAAGGCGTGAGTGGCAGCGAGACAGACAGATAATAGATAGAGGCTTATTTGTAGAGGAAGAGCTGTTTGCACTGCCGATATGACAAAGAGGGAAGAGGACAGGCATCGATCCAGAGCCGGCGTGACAGCTAACGAACTCAGCTATAATCATGACAAATGAGCTCCGCCGCGCTGCCAGAAACGTATCAATAATCCGAGGAAAGGCCAAGGTTGCGTTAGTCGGCTGAAGTTCGGCTGATGAATGAGAGGAGGAGCCGGGAGTGGAGTCAGGAGACGAGTGGTGAGAGGAGTCAGGAGGGAGAGAGAGAGAGAGAGAGAGAAAAGAGAGCTGGGGTCAGTGCTGAGAGAGAGAAAGAGAGAAACAAAAGGGAAGAGAGATGGAGAAAGAGAGAGAATAGTGGGGCCAGAGTAAGAGGAGAACAGTGTGAGAGCAAGAGAGAGAAAGAGATATAAAGAGAGAGACACATAAAGAGAGGGGGTGAAAGAGAGAGAGAAAGATGGGAGAGAGCGGGGGTAGAGAGAGACAGAGAGAGACAGAGGGAAAGGAGGAGAGACAAAGGGAGGGGGCAAGAGAGTAAAGGCGAGCAAGAGAAAAAGGGGGGTGAGAGGGGGTCAGAGAGAGAGAGGGAAAGAGACAGAGGGAGGGAGAGAGAAGGACAGAGAAAAATGATAATAAAGGAGAGAGAGAAAGAGAGAGAGAGAGAGAGAGAAAGAGATAATAAGAGAGAGAAAAGAGAGAGAACACAAAGAGAGAGAGAAAGAGAGTAAAGGAGAGAGAGAAAGATGGGAGAGAGCGGGGGGTAGAGAGAGACAGAGGGAAAGGAGGAGAGACAAAGGGAGGGGGCAAGAGAGAGAAAGGAGGAGAGAGAAGAGACAGAGAGAGGGAGAAGAGAGTAAAGGAGAGCAAGAGAAAAAGGGGGGTGAGAGGGGGTCAGAGAGAGAGAGGGAAAGGGACAGAGGGAGGGAGAGAGAAGGACAGAGAAAAATAATAATAAAGGAGAGAGAGAAAGAGAGAGAGAAAAAGGGAGGGGCAAGAGAGAGGAAGAAGAGAGAGAAGAGACAAGTGAGAGGGGGAAAGAGACAGAGGGAGGGAGAGAGAAGGACAGAGAAAAAATTATAATAAAGGAGAGAGAGAAGAGAGAGAAAAAGGGAGGGGGCAAGAGAGAGGAAGAAGGAGAGAGAAGAGACAAGTGAGAGGGGGAAAGAGAGAGAGATAGAGAGAGAGAAAAAGAGGATGAGGGAGTGAGAGGGGGCAGAAAGAGATATATAGAGAAAGAGTAAAGGAGAGAAAGAGAAAAAGAAAGAGGGGGAATGAGAGGGGGTCAGAGAGAGAGAGACAGAGAGAGAGAGAAAGAGACAGAGGGAGAAAGAGAGTAAAAGAGAAAGAGAGTGGGACGGAGTCACAGGGGCAGGGAAAGAGATAGAGAGCGAGAGACAGAGAAGGAGACAAAGGAAAAGGACAAAGAGAGAGGGAGAGAGAGCGGGGGGCAGAGAGAGAGATATATAGAAAGAGAAGAGAGAGAGGGAGAAGAGAGAGAAAGAGTAAAGGAGAGAGGGAGAGGGAGGGAGTGAGAAGGGGGGCAGAAAGAAAGAGATAGGGAGAGACAGAGAGGGAAAAGAGAGAGAAAGAGAGTAATGGAGACAGAGAAAAAGAGAGGGGAGAGGGAGTGAGGGGGGCAGAGAGAGATACAGTATATAGAAAGTGAGAGAGAGAAAAAGAAAAAATGAGACACACACAGAGAGAGAGAGAGAGAGAGAGAGAGAGAGAGAGAGAGAGAGAGAGAGAGAGAGGAGTATAGATCTGGACTAAATGCCAAGGACAGAGAAGAGGAGGAAGGTTACGTAATGTGCATTTAGTGTTGGCAGATCACTGAACATGTGCTTGGATTTATACGATTCTTCAACTGGACAGAAACAGACTTATTAGAAACATCTACGAAAATATATCTCCAATATTAGTTATGAATTCTGGCAAGGGATGGACGGATACCACAGTATTTAAAAGTACTTTTGGAGTATTTTTTTCAGTACCAATACTCAATACTGGTCTGGGTGAAGACATTTCAAAGGTTTTTTAGTTATTTAGTTGTATTTGCTGCTGTGTACATTAAAATAAAATGTTGTGTATTGATAAGATTCATTTTTCAACTCAGATCTGGTTCTTTTAATCTTTTAAGTTTGCTTTTTTTCCCCCCACAACTTTTTTATTTATTTTTTCCCACAAACTGCCACTGATGATGTAACAAAAAAGTTGTAAAAAATGTAAATGTAAAAAAATATGTAAAAAATTTATTTTATTTTATTTTTATGTATTTATTTTTTATTTTTTTCCCCTTTTTTTAATAGGCCTTTTTTTTTTTCTTTTTTTTTTCCTTTTGGTTGGCTCTAACTTTTTCATTATTTATTTATTTATTTATTTATTTTTGCTTTTGGTTGGCTCTAATTTTTTCATTATTTATTTATTTATTTATTTATTTTTGCTTTTGGTTGGCTCTAATTTTTTCATTATTTATTTATTTATTTTTATTTTTTGAGGTGTATACATTATAAGCTGTCAATACTGGCCCTGGATATTACACATCTCTATGTAAATTGTCTTTTATATTTTGAAAAAACAAAACAAAAATGTAAATAAATCATAAATATAAATATGTATAAGTAATATATATATATATACATATATGTATTCCAGGTACTATTCCACTAAATAGTTGCCTACGATTTTAAATATTTTACAACTTTGAAACAAACTCTAAACTCTGTCAGTCTGAGGTTTGAGAAGTTTGATTTTATTGTGAATCCTCGGTGACCAATGAGCTCCTTCGTTTGAGTTGTGTCACTGAAATAAACATATCTGATTGGACGATATCGCTCTGTATGAAAAATTACAGAAAAATATGTTATTGTGGATTTGTCAGGTAAACCAAATGGAATAATAATTAGAAAAAAATTAAAATTATAAAGGATTTGGCATAAATTGTATAAAATCAATCACCTTTTTCAAAACATGTCTTCTTAATCTTACCCATCTTTCCTCTTCTTTCACTCTGGTGCAAATCGGGCAGCGCACTTACACATACCTCTTCCTGCAGTCATGTGGGCAGAGTTCAGAGGTCACGGGGTCAAACGTCAGTACCATATAATTTAGTCGTGTCTCGTGGGGGTGCGATGCGGAGCTTTGGGCCGGGGACCTGATCTGGAGCCTGGGTGACAGAAGTGGAGTTTACCCGAGGAGAGGCTGTCTTCAGGAGAGGAGAGCTCCACGATATCTGTGCTCCAGTCTCACACGCAGGTAATAACAAATGCAGATTAATCCTGGAGCAGTGTGAACCGTGACAGAGACGTTTGGCAAAGTGAGAAACTACTAAAACTGTAACGGGACATTTGTTAAAATGAGTAAGTATGTTTTTGTCAAGCTTTCAAAATGACGCATTCACGAGTAAGTTTTAAAACAGAGGCTTAGAGTACATTTACATCAGCCCGATCGAACCGTGGAGAGTCCTTAAAGGTTGTATAGAGGATTTTCCGAGGAAAGAGAAATACAGCGACTGTTTGTCCTTTTTCCCTAAGTAGAAACGCCTCCTCCCACTTCCTCCTTACACTAGAACTCATGCCTGTTTACAGCTGGTGCACGTTCAGAATCGCTGAATGAATTGCTGTTGAACGTTTCTGTCCAGACGTAATTCAGCGACCAGCGCATCAGTCTTTAGACCCTTCGTCTGCTTCAGTCGCGCCATCGCTGGAAGGAATCTCCAAGAATCACCTTATTTTGGCTTCGCTCCTTTTCCTCTTCTCTTCTTCTTTCCGTGACATCAAAAATGGACGTTCTTTTGCGGCGAACTGGTTGTGGATTCTCGTCCGCCACCGCAACAAACTTTGTGCGAACTGCGAGGAAGCTACAGTTCGAAAAAGCCGCTAAGAACCGCTGCATTGGTCGAGTAAACAGCGTCTTGCATAGGAAGGAATACGTGAGAGGCAAATGTAAACCACGTAATCCCAGCACATCGGCAAGTCAGTTACACGAGAAACATAGGGAGCCTTGTTAACCTCATTATCGTGATGTTTATCTGGCCCAAGCACGTCCAAAGTTGATGGATTTTCATTCTTTTTTTGTTTTGGTCATCATAATTACAAGACTGCTGCATCTCTATAATGCCATTTTGAACGTTCATTGACAATTTGAAACAAACAACAACAAAATCCTCCATACAACCTTTAAAGCTTTGGTACGTTTCTCCGGTTCTGACTTTGGCCCGGAGGAGGTTCGCCACAGCACGGCACGGAGCTCATGTACAAGCACCACTTTACTATACACGGTGCATTCTGAGGTCGTAGTGTGAGTGCGCCTGTAGTTCCTGGCTCAGACTGGACTGAAAAAAAGATTATGTACTCGCTTAGTTAAAGAGGTGGTATTCAAAATCAAATCAAACTTCATTTATAAAGCGCTTTTCATACAAAACTGTAACACAGAGTGCTTTACAGTGATTAAAAACAATCCCACATTTCCATCCACCAACCCACCAACCCAATACCCACACCTGCCCAACTCCACACAACCAGACAACCCAAACACACACACAACACACACACACACTCACACACACTCACACTAACATGGTAAAATACATAAAACTACCTATAGTAAAATGTGAGGCTGAATACAGGCGAACCAGTTGAGAAAAGCACCATCAGAGGAGCTTCTACACCAGGAGCAGAGAGTCGTCCACCACCACCAGGAACCACCACAGGAGCCAGGGGAGAGCAGAGGCTCCTACAGAGGAAACACTGGAAATCCTAAAAATATGCCTAAAATAAATAAATATAATGAAATATATACACTAGAAACAAGTAAAAGTATAAGATTTCAATCACGCAAAATCGTCTGTTAATAAACTTGCCCTCCTCAATCCGATCAATAACATTGATCCACCTGTTTAGGCGTCAGTCTTCAGATACTTACAAACATCCTGCTCCTGTTTTCCATAAAAATACATTTTTGTTCCATGTATTTTCTGTTGTACATAGAGTTGCTTTTTTCTTCAATAATTCACACATATAGATATGGGAATAATAAAATCAGAGACATGTTTATTTTGGGATCTACCGGTCGATTGCCAAGGTAGTGTGGGTAGATCGCAGTGTCGTAGTGCTCGTCTTGGACTCGATCGGGTTTGGACTCGGTCTTGTCTCACACTTGAGGTCTGACACTCGACAAGTTAATTTAATCTACTTAATAGAAATTATACCGGTGTGCAGGAGTGCTTGGGGCGTCTCACTGCAGCCTGCGCGCTCATTTGGAACCCGCAGACACTGTACATCGCAAACATACACCCCCTCATGTACCAGCGTGTATCACAGGGCAGGTTAAACTTTTTAAAACCTCCTACCTGTCCATCTGCCTCACGTCAGCACATCACTCCTCGCCTTTTCACGCTCTCGCTCCTCCCCTCCCCCACAGGCCTCCTCCTTTACACGTGCTGATTAGAAGAGCAAGACAAAACACGAGGCAAATACTAATCTAAATTTATGTTTCAGTGTCCGCACAGAGCAGGTCTACAGCACAGAACAGACCTACCGCAACATGTGGTTGAAGTTTGCCTAATGAAAGTGCACAAATGCATCTGTATTTATTACGCAGAATTGATTTTGTTGTGTGCTTTCTGCCTTGTTGCAATGCCTGAAGTGGTTTTCTATGTCATTCATGCATGTTTGAGTAATTTAGTGATTTCTCCAGGGCCCTGTTCAATCATTAAGAAGTTGCCGACACAATACATACCTTGATACACAGGCCACGATACGTATCTCAATACAGTGCACTTTCGGTTCGATACGATATATTTCACATCGATTCGATACGGTTCAATACACTAAAAGTCTTTGTTAAACCACTTCTTGTGCAAAGTTCATATGAAACACAAACATTTTAATCATCAAAACAGTGAAAATGTCAAATGTGTCGCATAAACGAGTTTCCTTCCTCTGAACAAGCAATAAAACTGTAGCGCTGTAACAAAATAATTTAGTAAAATAAACCAAAAAATACTCTTGGCGATATATCGATACAGCAGCCCTTGATATCGATACTGTATCATCACATTAAATGATACAAGAAAAAGAAAAACAAGCTTGAAAACTGCAGCTTTGTGAGGTGGAACAGAACATTTTGAGCTTTGGAGACGTAAACAGACGAATAATAAAGTGTTACTGATAAATAATGACAGCGGTTCAGACAGAGTAGTGCGTCCAGTTAGCGTCACAGCCCCGGGGAATGTTCCTGACATCAGCCGAAAAGTGTAAATATCAAATACTCTGCCAAATTCTCTCCATTTTTTCCTCCCTCTTCTTGTTCTTTCTCCGGGACAGTAGCTCCATGTAACATAAACCACATCACCGCTCTGACAAATAGTAGACGGTAGCGCCTTGGAAACCCTTCGCCCATTCCTCTCAAGTCGTTCAGAACAAAAAGAAAAACAGTTGACCTTTTCCTATCGGCCGCAAGCGGAGATGAAGGGCCTCTGATGTCGTATGAATGGGCCGTTTCCAGTATCTGAGTGTTATTAATGTCCCGAGCAGAGCGCCGCTTTAATCTCCTGCCAAGCGTTAGTCATGCTTTTTACCTTGGACGCTCAGATACAAATGGTTCCACAAAAACAGGAAGTAGGCTCTCTGTCTCCGCGGCGACGGACAGGAAGTGTGTGGGAAGAAGGACGGCCATTATTGAGATGACAGAATATTTATCTCCCCGGCGAGGTTTGTGATAACAGTATTTAAACATGTGGGGAACGGGGAGGTATGATGCGAGCTCGACCAGCGCGAGACGTGGAAAGAGCTGCTCCGATACAAAAACACAACTCTACTTTCATTACAATGTCTAAAGGTTAGGGACGTAACGATATCCAAATCTCACGGTACGATAATTATTGCGATATTTTTGAGGGATTAACAAAATTAAACGTACGCTATTTTTTCCTTTTTAAATACCATGACCAGTCTTCAGTGTAGGGACGTCCCGAGTCTTTTGATTTTGTCCCGATCCGATACTTCTATTAAACATTATGAAATGAACTAAGAGCAAAGAATAAGATCCAGGATGTGTGGGCGGATCAGATTGTGTTGATTTCAATGTGTAGCATTTGAGCTGAACTTAGTGTGAAAAATCAAATGTCCAAAACTTTAATTTTATTCAATTTTCTAACCATGAACCATCATTATTGTAAATCTGTTTGGTGTTGGAATGTGTAACTTAGTAAATTTTAGGAACTGGACAAAACAGGAACCAGACCAGAATCAGATCAGACCTGAGACTCGACTTTGCACAATCTACAGTTTGTATATTTGATATTATATTGAAGCCTGTTCAATATATTTGAAGAAAAAAAATAAATAAAATCGTAACAAGCACAAAAAGTCCCAGTGTATACAGACTGAACCAGGACTAAACCAGAACTAAATCAGGACTGAGCGAAGACTGAACCAGGACTAAAACAGGACTAATCAGGACTAAAACGAGCCTGGAGGT
The DNA here is from genome assembly GCF_026225935.1 of Boleophthalmus pectinirostris. Lineage (NCBI taxonomy): Eukaryota > Metazoa > Chordata > Actinopteri > Gobiiformes > Gobiidae > Boleophthalmus > Boleophthalmus pectinirostris. The sequence goes on from NW_026571047.1 coordinate 29,061,339, forward strand.
GCGCCCAAGTAGACTGTCAGGTGATCAGGACTGAGACCAGGACTGAGACTGGGACTGAAATCAGAACCAGACCTGAGCCAGACCAGGACTGAGACAGGGACTGAGATTGGGACTGAGACCGGGACTGGGACTGGGACTGAGACTGAGATCGGGAGCAGACCTGAACCAGATCAGGACCGAGATCGGGACTGAGATCGGGACTGAGATCGGGACCAGATCAGAACTGAGACCAGAACTGAGACCGGGACTGAGACCGGGATTGAGACTGGGACCAGACCGGGACTGAGACCATTTTTTTCCATTAATCATCTAAACACCAAAATCACAAACTGAAAAAATCTAATCATTATCAATTTTTTCATTTTAGTTTTGGAGTCAAATAATGAAGGAAATTTTTGTTTTTTCATTTTCTTATTTTTGGTTTTATTTTGAAAAACGAATAAACGAATGACACATGGATTGTTATTCATCTTTTTTCAGATTTAATATCTACTTACTAGTTCTGAGATGCTTAATTCTCGTCTAGAGGTCGTTTATTTTAACATAACTTGTCAAAAGTAAAATAATCTTGCTGCATGGATGGATAATTTCACTACTTTTAAGTGATTTTCTGGTAGATTTAAGTGTTTATATCTTAAATTTTGGCCAAGATTTTTGCAGTCTGTTTGTGATGTGTGGTATGGAAACTTTAAATACAAAAAAATATATATACAAAAAATGTCTATGGAAACCAGCAAACAAAATACAGCCCTTTTAAAAATAGAAGCATGGACTTATTATTGACCAAATACTTTAATAAACTCTAATGCATCTGAGTTACGAATAAGACAGTAGCCTAATCTCACAGAGTAGCAGAATGGAATTAGCACATACCAGCGTAAACCTAAAAACATGAGTCATACGAATACGCCCCACCACCCTCCACCCTGGTTCATCCCCGGTTTAATAGTCCTAATGCGGCACGGATTAAAGAACCAGAACCTCACCCCCCTCTCCCTCCTGCGCCAGCCCAGGCCAGGGATCACGAGCCGGGTCAGAGGAGAGGCCAACCACCACCCTGCACCCCGGAAGTCCAAAAATATCATCGTGTCATCGTGAATAAACTTTTTTTTTAGTTTTAGTCGATAAAAATGTTAAAATCTCCACACCGTTGAAGATGAACAGTTATAAAAGTGTGAACAGTGAACTAGTTGTGTTACTAAAAGCCAATTAAACTACTGCTCAGAAGTTTTAAAACACCACACTTTTTCATATTTTTTACTGTTTCCTGTTGACCAAAACATATTCTAAACTTTTGATTCATGAAAGTGGCCAGCTTTGGCAGATATATAACAGCTGAACACACTCGTGGCTCGTTCCTTTTTACAACAGAAATCAAATATTCTTCAGAAAGTTCTTCCCAAGTCTGTTGCAGAAGTTTCCATAAATGTGTGGCACTTGTTCACTCTTCTGTCCAGTTCATCCCAAAACCAGTTCAATGGGGTTCACGCTCTCCTCAGGGTCACATAGACGCGAAGATTTATTTTCATTTATTTTCTCGTCAGAAAATACATTTTTGGGTCTGATTGACCCGCCCCAGGAGAGCGGGAAGGAAAACAAATGTTTCTTCGGGTCTATGTGACCTCGAGAAGAGCGTGGGGTTTAAGTCTGGACACTGTGCTGCTGGACACTTGTTTTCAAGTTTACCATCTTCTTCTTTTTTTCCTGAGGTAGTTTTGGCAGAGCTTGGACTTGTGTTTTGTATCTTTTATTTAATTTTTTTCTTACTTTTGTACCATTTCAAGCTCTTCATTGGACTTGCACAACTTGAATTGCAATAAATATCTGGAAAAATTAGAGTGTTCGAAAACTTTTGACCGTCAGTGTATATTTGCAATTTATGGTTTTATTTATTTAGTTGCAATTTGAAATTAACTCTTGCTAGAGTAAATATGATGATAAAATTTTACCCTTACAAAGAGTACTTTTTACTCTAGTGTTTTATGATTTATTAAACCCACTCTAAGTATCTCTTATGGAGCCTTATGGACACGTTAGGATGGAACTTGAGAGGCTTTGGTCGACCCAGTAGATTTTATTCAACTGAGCAAATATTCCACAGATTTTCTTTTACTTGGTATTGTCACATTTTAATATTGGGTAAAAGTTGAATTTCTGACATTGGGGCAAATGATTCTCCCTACTGTGCAGTTTAATATTTCTAATGCAGACCGGAGTAAATCACCAGCTCCACCCCCCTCGCCCTCCCGCTCCAGCCCCGGTCAGACATCACGAGCCGGGTCAGCGGAGAGGCCGTGGGGTGGGCGTGATGGATGACGGTGCGGTGAGTGTGCGCCCGGTGGTTTTGAGTGCGGCGCTGTTACTGCGAAAGGGGCAGATGAGTGAGAGGAGAGGGTCAGACACGCCCCCTCCTGCCCCCTTGAGGACAGGAGGAGAGAAAGAAACACATTACACGTTACATTTTTGCTAATAATTCATTGGATTCTGCCCAGATTACACTATTTTCTGATGTTGTTTCCTCGTCACGAACAGACCTGGAGTTGTGTTTTGTTTCATACACACATGTTTAACACACAAACATGCATATTTAGGTACAGAAAACACTCACTGATGTCATGTGGTGATACAAGAAGTGCTCCACTGTGTTTTTAAACTCCACACACCTTCACTAGAATCTTGTGGATGATTTCAGGCCTGGAATTGCCAATCTGTGTAGAGCGTCGGCAACCAAGGAGATATTTGCTAATTTACTGGTCTGATCTGTGAAAAGGTGCGCTGACAGTAGAATGCATGTTTTTCAAGGTATTGTATTATTGTAAAAAGCAAAAAAAAACAACAAAAAACCACCTATAATTAAATAATAAGTAAGATTAATGCCATACTGTGGTACATTCTAGAGAAAGCAATTTCCCAAGAACAGACCCGGGCCACATACAGACCTTTGATTGACTCTGACCAGCCCGTTTAAGCTCATTTGGAATGACAAAATAAACATATTTTATAATTTTACCTCAAGCATGAACTAACGCTGCATAGGTTTTATTATACAGGTGTTTTTTAATGGTGTTTTTTGTAAGGCAACGTCACTTTTTCATTGCTTAGTCATAACATAAACTCTTACCAGTCTGACCAGCTCATTAAAACAATGATATTTACTGCTTTTTAAAAAGAAATTCAATTAATATTACGCAGAATTGAGTTAAACATTTTGGCCCGACCCTCCACAATATTTTCTGTTTTTCATGTGGCCCCATGGAAAAAATAATTGCCCACACCTGCCCTAAAATCTCTCCATGGACACAACCCGGTGCAGGACTCATACCAGAAAGGTTACACAGTGCACCTTTAACTGGACTCAGAGTGGTAGAATATGTTTTGTCACTCGTCCGTGTCCCTTCTTCAGTTCTACACTAACTACAGTAAAACTAACACACCCTGGTCATGTTTTTGTATTGTAAACTTTGCCTTAAGTCAAAGTTCACACCTCAGTATAGTTCAACAACACAATGAACAACAATGAACCAACAAACTAACAACACTCCTTATTGTAAACATCGATTGTATTATAGTTTCAGAGGTTGGATTTCTTTGTAATCTCTCAGTCGTCCTCAGTTAAAATCCAGAGTAAATGAAATGTTACTTATTAGTTACATTATTACTATTATTATTATTATTATTATTATTATTATTATTAAAGGTGCATTTTATAACTTTTCAGTTGGGGGTCCGCCATTTTCTTGTTTCTGTAGATCACTGCTCTGCTTCAAATGCTGAACTGAAAACTTCAAATTGACAATTACATGTGGATTCATAGCTCAAAAATACCCTGAAAAACAGGCACTCTAACTGTGAGCTTTGGTCTTAAAGGTTACGTTCAGACTGCAGCCTGAAGTGACCCAAATCTGATTTTTTCTCCCCTATGCTCCTGTATCTGATCTTTTAATGACAGTCTGAACAACACAGATCCAATTTTTTTTTCAAATAAGACCCAGGACACTTGGATATGTGCTCCTAAAACCGATACATATCCGATCTTTTGACATGCGACTTCAGTCTGAACGGTCAGGTCACATTCATCCCACCTACACGTCAGGTTCGGAGTCTCATCAATGGAGGGAAAGCGAGGCCAGTTTGGAGGGGTCTTATCGGAACTGGGCGTTTTTTTTTAATGATTGCAAAAGAAATATCCGAGTGCGTCTACAGTCAGTCCTGGCTCCAATGTCAACAAAAAATGAAGAGCCTGCAAGACAAATACAAGATGACTAAAGACTCAAACAAACTAAGCGGTCATGGATGTGTAACCTGTCCATTTTACGAAGAACTGGACCGTATTTTGGGAGACATGCCCAGAGTTTAGGCGACTTCCATAAACACTGAGCACGCTCGCTGTGTGTGACGTCGTCGTGTCCTCCGGTGCAACATAAATATGTTTTTTCTTCTTCATTACTCCGGTGTGACTTATAGTCCAAAAATACGGTACACTGAAACTAACCCACTCACTTGTTTACAGTTTCTGTTTAACTCGGCCTATTGAACTTCACTAAGTCTGATCTGAGTCATATTCAGTGTAATCTTTTATGGCTGATCTCACACCTGTCAGCGTGCAACCTGTCCTTATTGTTTTTCTTGTTTTGATTTAGGAGGATGGAGTTATAAATAGGAGTTAGCTTAGTGTGACCAGAATTTCTAAATCAAAAACTGGGACACTCGGTTTGAGGTGGTTGGTTGAGTCAGTATAGTCATATTTTCGTTCTATTTTGGTCATTTTTAAGCAGCTTTTCTATATTTTACATCAACAAATGACCATATATGCCTCTCTTTGCTGTTGGAAGATATCAAAAATGGTGAAAATAGGGACACCTGGGACATTTCTTGTAAAAAACTGGGACAAATCAGTGGTTTTGGATAAATCTGCTGGGGCAGGGGTAAAAGGGACGTCTGGTCAGATTACGTTAGCTCAACTCTTGGACCATTTTAGGCGATGCAAGAACATAGTGGCGGTTCTTTCTGAAACAGGGGCCTTCAGGGGTCAAGTACAGGAAACATCCAAGCACACAAATGATTAATTCAGTACGGTGCAAATATATTTGGACAGTCTTCAAACACAAATAAAACATTATGAAGCAGTAGAGTGTGGAATCCGACTCTGTGAATGGAAATGTTCGAGCGTTTCAAGCACAGACAGTAAAAAAAAAAGAAAAAAAGTCCTCCACAGGTCTATTTCTTCTCCCATTAAGTTGTATTGACACAGTAGGTCTTCTGCCGCCAAGAGTTCGGGGGTGGAATTGCATCAGTGATCATCGTATTCTCCGGTTGTTCTTTTCATCAGCTGAGTAACAAAACAGAGGCACTTCAGGGGCCAGTCAGATTAGAGGTGGGGGCCAAAGTCCCTATGGCCCCTCCCCTTGGACCGTCCCTGCAAGAACATCTCCAAGGTGTTGGGACCATCACTGGAAAAGCTGCATAGTGCGGCTTTAATATAACTGCACATACTCAAGACATGTACAAAGGACACACGAACAATAGTTAAAGAAATAGCCATAGGTTTCAGAATTATGAAAAATGAGACAGTATCGAAAATGGGAAATACACTAAACGATATCCAAGGATTTCAGAAGAAAAACGTTGCCATTAGCAGTTAATTTAAAACAAAACATTATATTTTTGAATGGGGTAAAACCATAGACTCTTTATATCAATGGACATAACGCACTGGCCTCCATGTTAAAAAAGGAAGTGAGCGTGGGGGCACTTTCGGCTCCATCTACTCTGGCTCCAGTAGACCTTTTTCACACTGTCCAGGAGTGCAGCGATGTAGAGTAAACGTCACGTCCAGTTAATGCTTTTCTTTGGCAAAATATCTGTAGAAATGTCTGGCGTATTTTGCACCAGCTTCATAAATCTGCCCCCATCACCAAATTTTCAACCAACAACAAAGGTCGACAAAGGATAAATATTCTGTCCATGTAGAATTTATCCACAACTATCAAGGTAAGAAAGACGAAAACTTAAAGGAGAACACCGACTATTATTACTGAGCAACATTATGGTCATGAATAAAACATAAATAATAAGTAATTCATGAATAAGTAACTTGTGAACTCAGACTGATTCTGGAATTAAAATTAAAAATCGATTTTATGATGTCGATATCAGCATAGACAGTGAAATTCGTGCAGTTCGAATGCTACAGATTACACGTCTGGCATGTAAATGTCTACATCATGAAATCGATTTCTTATTTTAATTCTAGAATCAGTCTGAGTTCACAAGTTACGTATGTTTTATTCATGACCATAACGTTCGTTTTGCTCAGTAATGTCTCATCGTTGTTGTTCGCCTTTACGTTTTCGTCTTTCTTGCCTTGATAGATGACGACAAATTCTTCACGGTAGAATATTTGTCCTTTGTCGACCTTGTTGGTTGAAGATTTGGTGATGGGGCAGGTTTATGAAGCTGGTGGAAAATAAGCGAGACATTTCCATTTCCCTACATCGTGAAAAATGTCAGTTCGCTTTACATTGAAAAATTGTTGCCTCTCGTGCTGTGAGCCTCGTCATTTTGGTCTTTAAATATTCGTATTAACCCGCTCTACATGATCCTGATGTTTTTTATTTCACTATTTTGTCCTATTCCTAAAATGGAACTAGCTCCAAGTTCACCCCTGTAACTTCCAGCCTCGATGAGCTTCATTTGACTGGAGCCGAACACAATGGGCCACATCGCAGCCCCTTTAATCCACTTCTTTATACAGTCTGCGGGTAAAAGTCCTCAAAATGTCACCCGTAGCAGGAGTCTAAACCCCGCCCCCCCTGACCCCTCCCCCTCTCCCTCCTCCGCTCTGACCTTGCGGCGCTGCCCCCCATCCATCTCTTTCCGTTTAGCGTTTCCGTGGTTACATGCGCCGCAGATTACGACGATTCATCACCTCCGTCTCCCCCCCATCCGTCTCCCTCCCAACGAATGTTTTGACACAGACTTAATTTTCTGCGGAGGATTTATCAAATTATAATTACCAGTGTTTGAAGGGCCCATTCGTTATTTTGATGTACGATAATGACGCCAAAGTGGAGAGAATTTTAACTAACTTCTCCATGATTAGAACTTAGCAATATCCTGAGAGATTCGGTGGCGGGACATTCGAGACCAAAGAGGTGTTAATTTGTCTTAAAAAAAAGGTGCTTCTTTGTGTCTGAAACGGCGCAGTCGGTTCAGCGCTCACCGTCAGACGAGAAGGTTGCCAGTTTGAGACTTGCTTCATTAAATTCATTAAATTCCTGTGTCCTTGGGCAAAATACTTAAATATCCGGTTTAAAAAAAAATAAAATAAAATAAAAAATAGACACATTATTACTACAACTGTTTTGCTGTGGAGATACTTGCAAAAATACGTACAAATATTTACATTTTTGCATTTTGGTCGGTAAATATCTTGGTTTAGATTCACGTAGGTTATTGCTCAAGTAAATGAATAGACTTAAAGCTGCACTGTGTAACTTTTTCTGTTCTGCCACTTGCTGGTTTCCATGGAGATGTTGTTGCCTTACCTAGAATGTTTCATAGTATTCAGTTCTCTTTCTTTTATATTCTTTCTCTGTCTCTTTCTTTCTCTCTATTTCTCTTTCTTTCTTTCCCTCTCTTTATATTTCTCTCTGTCTTTCCTTCTCTCTCTTTCTTTCTTTCTTTCTTTCTTTCACTCTCTCTTCCTCTTTTTTTTCTTTTCTATTTCTCTTTCTCTCTCTATCCTTCTCTGTCTCTCTCTTTCTCTCTTTCTCCCTGTCTCTCTTTCTTTTTCTCTTTTTCTCCCTGTCTTTCTTTCTCTGTCTTCCTCTCTGTCTTTCTTTTTCTCTCTCTTCTCTCCTTCTCTGTCTCTCTCTTTCTTCCCGTCTCTCTTTCTTTTCTCTCTTTCTCCCTCTCTCTCTCTCAGTCTCTTTCTCTCTCTTTCTCTCTCTTTCTCTCTGTCTCTCTCTATTTCTCTCTCTTTCTTTCTCTCCCTCTCTCTCTCTTTCTTTCTTTCTGTCTGTACAGACTCTTCCAGTCATCGCCAAAACCAACCTGATCTTTAACGCTCTGATTTACTCTTTCAACAATGATCCTGCATTTATCCTGCATGTCTTTTTTTTTTTTTTTTTTTACTGGTATTTCTATTAGTAAAAAAGTACCTTGTTGAGAATCATGCATTCCTTTGAGTGGGCTTGCCTCTCCACAGATCTGACCTAAGCTTGACCTGGTACTCCCCTGCTTGTCTCTTTGGCCACAGATAAAAACAATAACATCTCTACAAAAGTTACCCAGTGCATCTTTAAACACAAGTACAGACCTTGTACATGTCTATTGGAACTGTAAAATGCTCTTAATGTACTTTTTAATTGTACTTATTATTGTTCTATTCTATTATTATTATTGTTTTGTTCTTCTTTTAATCACTGGGCCTTGAGGAACAAATTCTGTTTCTCTCACATGCCTGAAAAACAAATAAAGAACCTTAAACCTTGAGAAATATTACTTTTTAATTTTTTTCTAGACAATTATTATTATATATTATTATTATTATTATTATTTTTTATTTATTATTTATTTTTTATTATTTATTTAATTATTATATTTTCTGTGTTGTTTGAGTTTTTGATTTATTCTTATTATTGAAAAAACTTTGCATATATTTCAAAATTATATACAATTTCGTTTTATTTCTAATACTGGGTTTCAGATGGCATCGCAACTTTTTATAGGCCAATAATATTTAACACAGACGTGGTATTAAATTGATTCGCCGCTACATGTCTATGGTAGAATATTCAGCAGTTACCATGGTGACACAGCACAAAAAGTCAGTCTAAAAACTCAAGAAAAAAAACCAAAAATACCGGATTTAAACAGCGCATTTTCAGGAGGCCGTTTTTTCCGATCGGCACGAGCGCTCACGTTCCTGTTTACGCGTTTGATTTTCCGCGTGCCAGACTGTAAAACTGTAATTATATGCGTAAGAGACTCGTTTAAGCGCGCAATTTATCTCGCCTGTTTAGCTTCTAAGTCGGTTCTTTATGGTCAGATTATGCTAAAATAAAACTCAGATTAAAGTCTAACTGGAGTCACGATGCTTAAGACACAGCAGTGCTTACAGCTAGCATCACACCCCCAGACAATGTTGAGCTGCGGAGTATCAATACTATTATGGAAACAACAAAGGACGTCTTTTCAGTATTACTCATCCATTACTTCATTTTCAAGCATCTGCGTACACGTCCTGATTTTCCGGCTCGTCTTTTGATCACTTAAGAGGATCTAATTGAGCTGTTTTGTTTTGCTGTCTCTTTTATAAACTGCACTTTGAATCCCTCTGATCGTTGATTCATCTCCTTCACCTCTGACCCCGCTCTTTCGTCTTCCTGTCAGCTGAAGAAAGGCATGCTGGGTAGCTTTGTGCGCCTGTCCTGTCCAATCCGTTGCCCTGTAATGTGAAGTGTTACTCACTGACCTATGCGCTTTCAAGGTTGCGGCCTTTTAATTGCTGTTGATGTTTCACTAAATAGTTTGGATAAATTGAAAAAAAGCTGCAGAAAGATTACAATTACAACATTCTGGGGCTATAGTTTAAACATGCACTGTGTAAGTCTGCTAAGTTTGTGCAGAGTTAATATGAAAAACACCCATTTTACTCAAAACAGTGAAAATGTCAAAACAATTGTAGCTCTTACACATAATTTAGTAAAATATACCTAAAAATACTCTTGTGTGCACCATAAGACGAGAAGGTTGCCAGTTTGGGACTTAATAAGTTCATTTTTGAGGGGGAACTCATAGACCAGGGGTGTCAAACTCACTTTGGTTCGGGGGCCGTATCCAACCTACTTTGATCCCAAAGGGGCCGGATCAGAAAACTCATGGTCATATAAACCCCAAAAATAGCAATAAATTCAAATATTTGTGCAGAGAAACAAACATCTACTACAGAAATCTTTTTTTTAATTGATGAAGTCTTTCTTTTACAAAATATTATAATGTTATGAACAACCTGAAACTTTAAGAAAGTTTTAACAATAACTTGTGTCCAAATAGGAATAAGTAAATTTTTCTTGGAAAATCACTGTCAATAAAAATAAAATAAAATAAAAAAATGAGTAAGTGATCTGATGTTAAATACTAATGCTAATGCTAACAACAGCTAGCCAGCTAACAGCGCTACTTCCTGTTTCTAGAATATAAAAACACTTATAATAACATACAGACAGCACACAATGTTTTTATTTTGACCCTAAGAGCTACTTTTACAATATACTTGGCCAAAACAGACTTTAGTATATGAAAAATAAATAAATAAATAAATAAAATAAAGTAAAATAGTAAGTGATCTGATGTTAAATACTAGTTTTGAGATATGGTTGGAAAAAATAGCCCAATTTTGGAACTCATTTGTTCAGTTTGAATAGTCTTAATGACTTTGAATCATAAAAAACAATTAACATCTTTTCAAAAATTCCAAACTACTCCAAACTTTTGCCACCTCCAACCTGCTCAGAGTTACAACCCACTTCAGAAACATCAACAATCGCCTCATTCAAACCTTTTTCAATTCTTCACTATCACCCTTCCTAAAGAGCCTCTGAAGTGGCTGTCTTTACACTTCCCTTCACAATAAGAGCCCTTCAAACCGCACGTTTCACAATAAAACCCACTCAGGATGTTGTTTACGAGACGAGCTCCTCGAAACCGCATTTGGGAGATGTTTTTGAAATCGTCTATTGAACAAAAACCGCAGACAAGACTCGAGAACGTGACGACCCGAGTTAAGTTTGAAGACTTAAAACGAGAGGTGAGAAGGTTAAGATGCCACACTGAAAGGGTTAGTGATTCTCAATGAGCCATTATTGAATCAAAGCAGCTGTCAAGAGCGGTAAAAATCACTTTAAGTACATATGAATGCCGAATATTTCACATTCCTTAGTTGCTAGCGAGCGTGTTGACAGCATTAGCGGCGTATTGACCTTATGGAGTTCAAATATAATGTTTTTTTTTAATGCCAGTAAAAGTCTAAAGTGGAAAGCAATCACAGAAATATTTTAAAACAAAGTTGAACAGAATGAAAATGTAAGAGTTTGTGGGTCTAAACACAGTCTTGGACCGAGGAGGGGATATTAAACTACTACAGGCACTTCTAGCGGCCAGCAAAAAATCAATAACTAGGAAATGGCTAAATCCAACCCCCCCAACACTTGAGGACTGGTTTGATACAGTTTTAGAAATTTACAAAATGGAGAAATTGACATACATTCTAAGAGTACAAAGGGACAAATTTTATAAGATTTGGGAAAAATTAATCCAGTTTGTATCCCCCTTTCGGGCTGATTTTGATTGACTTTTTGTAAATGTACCAGGTAATGGGGTATGGATCCCCTGACTCCACCACGCTCACCGAATTTGTTTCTTGAAGGGTTGAAATGTTTGGTAAATGCTGTCAAGTAGGCCACCTCACACTGTTGTTAGTTAGTTAGTTTGTTCCCTTTTTTATTTATTTTTTTATTATTATTATTATTATTTTAATTATTATTATTTTTATTCACTTTTCGTTTTTGTAAAAAAAAAAAAAAAGTTCGAAAAGGACTCTGATCTTTCTGTAATACCACAGACTGTAAAGATGCAAACCTTTTCTAATAAAAACATAAATGAAAAAAAAAAAAAAAAAAAAGAAAATGTAAGAGTTTGTAAAGAACCAAAAGGGCATTTAACCACAAATAACTATACTATACTACTACACTATATAATAATAATGTACATTTAGTTTTATTAGGTATACTATTTTTGGTGTAAAAACCAGAACATACACTGTGGGATATTTTTATATGTATATTTTTTGTGTTCACTTCAGGGGTGTAGTGGGCGTGGTACAGGGGGGTAAGCGTCGTCCACAACACTTCTCCCGACGTGAGAATATAAAAAAATAACACATATAAAATACTTACAACTTAAACGTCAAACCAGAGCTATTGGCAACGGTGAAAACAAACTGCACAGGCTCATGATATCTTGACATGAGGGACCAGGACTGAACCAGGTCTAAACCAGGACTGAGGTGCGCCCGCGTAGACCGCCGGGTGACTGCAGGCGGAAGCGCCGGCGCAGAGGTCCGCACCCCACGAGAGTGAGAGCAGCTGTCGCCCGATCGCGTGTTATGTACTGTCTGCTCCACAGGCTCGGGGTTCTCTCTCAAGACCAAGATTAGTTCTGGTTTAATCCTGGTTTAGACCTAGTTTAGACCTGGTTCAGTGCTGGTTTAGTCCTGGTTTAGTCCTGGTTTAGTGCTGTTTTAGTCCTGCTTCAGTCCTGTTTCAGTCCTATTTTAGTCCTAATTTAGTCCTGGTTTAGTCCTGTTTCAGTCCTATTTTAGTCCTAATTTAGTCCTGGTTTAGTCCTGTTTCAGTCCTGTTTTAGTCCTGGTTTAGACCTGGTTTAGACCTAGTTTAGACCTGGTTTAGTGCTGTTTTAGTCTTGGTTTAGTCCTGGTTCAGTCCTGTTTTAGTCCTGGTTCAGTCCTGGTTTAGTCCTGATTCAGTCCTGGTTTAGTCCTGGTTCAGTCCTGGTTTAGTCCTATTTTATTGCTGTTTTAGTCCTGGTTTAGTCCTATTTTAGTCCTGGTTTAGTCCTATTTTAGTCCTGTTTTAGTCCTGGTTTAGTCCTGGTTTAGACCTAGTTTAGTGCTGTTTTAGTCCTGGTTTAGTCCTGTTTTAGTCTTGTTTTATTCCTGTTTTTGTCCTGGTTCATTCCTGTTTTAGTTCTGTTTAAGTCCTGGTTCAGTCCTGGTTTAGTGCTGTTTTAATCCTGGTTTAGTCCTGGTTCAATCCTGGTTTAGTCCTGGTTTAGACCTAGTTTAGTGCTGTTTTAATCCTGGTTTAGTCCTGGTTCAATCCTGGTTTAGTCCTGGTTTAGACCTAGTTTAGTGCTGTTTTAGTCCTGGTTCAGTCCTGTTTTAGTCTTGTTTTATTCCTGTTTTTGTCCTGGTTCATTCCTGTTTTAGTCCTGTTTAAAGGTTGTATGGAGGATTTTTTTTTGTTTGTTTTTGTTTCAAGTTGTCAATGATAGATTATAGAGGTGCAGTAGCCTTGTAATTATGATGACCAAAAAAAAGAGAATAAAAATTCATCAACTCTGGACGTGGTGGGGCCAGCTAAACATTTGCCAATAGATAACGACACTGCCTCGTTATCTGTTAGCTGACAGGCTGTCAATCAATCTCCCTAAGTTTCTAGCGTAACTGACTTGCCTGCGCGCCGCCGGTACGTGGTTTACGTACGACTGTCACACAGTCCACAGACGCAAGCCGCACAGACGCTGTTTACTCCACCAACGCAACAGTTCTTAGCGGCTTTTTTTGACCTATATCTTCCTCGCAGTTAGCACAAAGTTTGTTGCAATGGCGACAAGAATCCAGGAGCAGTTAGCCGCAAAAGAAAGTCCGTTTTTGAGGTCGCTGAAAGAAGAAGACAAGGGGAAAAGCAGCGAAGCCAAACTAAGGTGATTCTTGTAGATTCATTCCAGCGATGGCGCAACTGAAGCAGACGCATTGGTCGCCAAATTACTCCTGGACAGGTCACTTCTGCTTATTATGAAAACGTACTTTATTTCCAAGAGCTAGACAAACGTTTTTCAGGACACGAAAGCGATATCCTATGTCTGAAAACGTAATTTTCAAGGCAAAGAAAGAGTCCGCTTGCTGCTGCGTGTTGTAGCTAGTTCATTCGCACGGAATCTCCGCGCAACCTTCTCTGCACCCCTTTCCTGTCCCCGCTGCCCGATCCGCTCTTCCCCCTGCTCCTCAGTTCTCCGGGCACGGAATCTCCGCGCACCGCTCCCCTCTCCCCTCTCCCTGCTCCGCTTCTTCCCCCTGCTCCTCAGTTCTCCGGGCACGGAATCTCCGCGCACCGCTCTCCTCTCTCCTCTCTCCTCTCCCTGCTCCGCTCTTCTCCCTGCTCCTCACTTCTCGTCCGTGAACGAAATGTCCGCGCACCCGCTCCACCCGCTCCTCACTTCTCCACCTTGCCTAACCAACACTGTAGTTAGTTGTTTACAAGTCATGTGCAGCACCGGCTGTAAACAAACCTGTTTCTGGCGTAAAGAGGAGGAGGGAGGAGGCGTTTCTACGTAGGGAGCTGTAGGGGAGGGGGGGTGGTTTCACGCATGCGCAACATTTGAAAAAGGACAAACAGTCGCTGGATTTCTCGTTCCTTGGAAAATCCTCTATACAACCTTTAAGTCCTGGTTCAGTCCTGGTTTAGTCCTGGTTCAATCCTGGTTTAGTCCTGGTTTAGACCTAGTTTAGTGCTGTTTTAGTCTGGTTTAGTCCTGGTTCAGTCCTGTTTTAGTCTTGTTTTATTCCTGTTTTTGTCCTGGTTCATTCCTGTTTTAGTCCTGTTTAAGTCCTGGTTCAGTCCTGGTTTAGTCCTGGTTCAATCCTGGTTTAGTCCTGGTTTAGACCTAGTTTAGTGCTGTTTTAGTCCTGGTTTAGTCCTGGTTCAGTCCTGTTTTAGTCTTGTTTTATTCCTGTTTTTGTCCTGGTTCATTCCTGTTTAAGTCCTGGTTCAGTCCTGGTTCAGTCCTGGTTTAGTCCTGGTTTAGTCCTGGTTTAGTCCTGGTTTAGTCCTGGTTCATGTGTTGTAGTCTATGATTTATGTTCTGTAGGTGATTATGAACAGTGTTAATGTCAATAACATCAATGGCGTCACAAATCGCATCCCTCCACTTAAAAACATCCCCACTGGTTCATTTACCATTTCAAATAGTGAATCATAACTTTGGATAGAAAATATGTTGATCGTATTTATTGTGTAACATTATAAAACATGTGAAAAGATTATTACGTGTAAAGTAAAATGAAAAGTAAAAGGGAAAAAAAGAAAGAAGATCAAATAATAATGTTCATGTTACACTATATTGGCTTTTTATTGTAACATTGTCATGAATTTAATCCTATATAAAGTATTTGACCATGTTTACCAAAAAAAAAAATATAGAAAATAAACAGTTTTAAGTTATTTTAGCCTAATTCAATAACCTTTTGAGCCAATAACTCCCCAAAACAAAACAGGACATTCCTCACATGGCTTCAAAGAAATTGCAAAATGAACTAAAGAAAAACATATGCAAGAAAATGGAAGATGCACGACTCATGTGTGACCAGCCAAGATGTTGCATGAGATTTTGTGTTTTTAACATTGGAAACATCAGAAACTACTAAAGTTCTTTGGAAACCGAACTTCATTCTGTATCAAGAGTAACTTTAGTAGTAGTTATTGGGCCTTTCTTTTTCTTTTTTTTCTTACTTTGCGTACAAATTGTGCTATACAAATAAACTTGCCTTGCCATATTTGACCCTTTATTTTATCTTGAAATTCCATAACCTTTTTATACTACAGACATACTCACATGATCCAAAGAGGTTCATTTGGTCTTCCGATAATTTATGTTATTAAGTTCTTTTTTCAGAAGGAAGACCAGGAAGACAGCACCAAAACCTGAGTAAATCTCCTGAGCGGACACGTCACAGCAACATCACATGACTCTGAGGAAGACCGTAGGGAGCAGTCCAAACTGTCAGGTATGAAAACAAACTCTTTGAAGAACATAACATGAGATACTCACATGGCTTCACAGAAATTGTAAAGTTAAGTACCGTATTTTTTTTTCACACTTTTTCATGGTTTGGGTGTTTCCTGTGACTTATATATTAAAATGTTCACAGTGAAGCGTCGAGAGGTTCTAGTCTTGTGTGTGAGTATCTGCTGCTCCTGTTCCTCCTGTACCACTGTCACTGCGCATGTCTCCTGCAGAAAGAGCCTCTGTCCTGTCTGTGTCATGTCAGTCGGTCGCACCATTACTTCTGCACCACTGATTTTTAAAATTTTAAATGTAAGTGACTTCAGTGACACTGAAACCATCCTGTCGGGATTCAGAAAGGCCAGAATAATTCTAACTGGAGCTGATGCTGAGTCTGACGACAGCGACACAGAAGAGGAAGCGTCGCTCTGTTTACCTCCGGAGGTCGTGGAGTTGCTCAGAAGTGACACCGAGGATGAAGAATTGAATGGATTTAGTGATGTGGAGTGAGATGGAGAGTTTGTTAAACTTGCTCTTTTCTGTTGTTTATGTTATAGTTTATCTAGCCAGGTTGGCGTCACCTAATGCCTCCGCTCAACTTCATTTCTCTCCAGCAACTAGGTCAGGAATCAGAATACAATAGACGGTTCGCAAAAACCCCAGAAGTGCGAGTTCGGGCACCAGCCAATCAGCGAAGAGACATATATTCTGTGTTGTCAATGATTCCCGAGATTGAGGATTTAAATCCGGAATAAAGAGAATGTTTGGTGAATTTTATCAAGGGGAAAGACGTTATTGTCCTTCTTCCTATGGGATTTGGGAAAAACTTAATATACCAGTTCGCCCTGTTAGCAGCGGATTACGTACGTGACCATCAAATAGCAGCGATTGGTTAAATGACAAAAAGTACCCGCCTACCGTCGAACGAACAAATTCCAACGCTGCGAGGTTTGTATGAAGTGAAACGAAGTAAAACTGGCTGATGAATCAGGCTAATAGTTTATCTGAAGAACTGTTCATATGTGACGTTAACAGTCTGTTGTTCTCTGTTCTGTTGTTTTTACTAGAACTTGACTTTCAACATGAAATGTCGGTTCCTTGTCTCTGATTTTATAAAACTAATTTCCCCCAATAAGTGCGACTTATATATGTATTTTTCTTCTTCATTATGCATTTTTTGGCTGTTGCGACTTATACTATATAAATAAAATATATGTAAGAAGATGGAAGGTGCGTGACTTATTAATGACCACCCAGGCCGTTGCGTGGGCTATTGTGTTTTTAACTAAAGTTCTTTGAAAACCTGCCTCCATTTTGCTAAAGGGCCTTTTATATTAGCCTATAACACGTCGTCTTTGGTAATAAGTGGAGTATGTGTTCCTCTCATCTTTAACAATGGCTGGGGCGTCTTTGATCGTGTGCTGTGAGGAATGCACCAGAGCCACCTGCAAACACAAAGCCAGGAAGCACACATCAGGCAGCTGGAGACCTTTTAATTAGCGCTAATTAGCTTAGCACAGGAACGCTGCTGCCGCTGTCGCTGCCCGCCGGATTTGTGTTAGCGCGGATCAAAGACGTGCTCGCGCTGCCTTCTGCTGAGTCAGTGGCTAATAGGCTGCGTTTATAATAGGCCCCATAGGACGGCGGCGCAGGTGGAGGCTTGTTTAATCCCAGGACAAGATGCTTTCGCTGAATCGGGCAGGTTAGCGTTAGCGGTAGCGTTGGTTCGCTTACACAGAAGTGGTTAAACGTCGCAGTAAAAGGAGAAGCTGGCGGGAGACGAGCGGTCAGGCCTATTCAACGAAGCTCGGGACTGTGCCTAATGTTAAACCAATGGAGAGTTTAAAGATGCTGTTCTTGGCAGTGACGTCACATTGGGGGAGTTCTACATATAGGCTACGGTTTTTCAAAATAAAAAAACTGAGACACCTCCGTTTTTGGTGGTTGGTAATAATAAAATAGTAAAACGAGTGCATAATTAAGGAAAATTATTATGCAGAGACCATTGATGACAAACATGTGAGTCAGTATAGTCACATTTTCTTTATGTTTTGGACGTTTTTAAGCAGCTTTTCTGTATTTAAACCCATCTCTTTAAAAAAAAAAAAACATGAACTGTCTTTTTCTCTTGTTTGTCGTTGTTTTTGTTTGTGTTTGTCTTCTCACGTAAAGCGTCTTTGAGTATCTTGAAAAGCTCTATACAAGTGTTATGTATTATTATTATTATTTTACCGAAACAAATGACAGTGTATGCCTCTTTTTATTGTTGACAGGGATCAAACTGGTCAAAAATAGGGACACCTGGGATATTTCTTAGATAAAACTGGGACAAATCAGTGGTTTTGGATAAGTCTGCTGGGACACAGGGCTCAAAGCTGGGATTGTCCCGGGTAAAGCCAGGGATACACTGTGCGATTTTTGGCCCTTTTTGAGCCGATTTTTCACTTGTGCGACTGTTTTTGGGATCGGGCCAAGTTTTATCTTAATCATAATTCATGTGTCGTGCTTCGTGTTGTAAACATGGGGTAACAAGAAGAGATTACTACCTCACGACCAGCTCCCAATCGGCAATCGTAGGTCGCAGATATACAGTGTTGGGAAGGTTACTTTTAAAATGTAATCCCCTACAGATTACAGATTACACACCCCAAAATGTAGTTTGTAATGTAATCCATTAAATTACTTAAAGTGAGTAACGTAATCTGATTACTTTGGATTACTTGATATTGTCATGTTTTTTTAAACGACATGAATGTAGCAACCACATCCTGAAAATTCTTGTTTGTTGTCTTCAAATTGTCTGAGCCCAAGTCTCCATGAATAAGCAACTGTAGAAACAAAGACCACGATATCTTAATATAAGAGGTTTTGTCTGTTAAAAGACAATAACAAGATCAGTCTTTCCTTCACCATATTAAAAAATATTATTGATAGAGAAATAATTTTTTATATGAGATCACCTTAAATTATGTCAACCTACTGTTAGGTGTCGTGTTGTTTAGACCTGGTTTAGTCCTGGTTTAGTCCTGATTTTTAGACCTGGTTTACTCCTGCTTTAGTCCTGGTTTAGTCCTGGTGTTAGTTCTGGTTTAGAGGCGCACAGGAGGAAGTTTACGCGAGAAAACACGTTCCACACGCGGTGCACGAGACGTCGGTATCCGCGCTGTAACTACGGAAGGAGACATGGTCCGCGGGTTCTCAGGTTGATGACGATGATGAAGGTGTGTGTTTGTGTGTGTGTTTGTGTGTGTTTGTGTGTGTTTGTGTTTGTGTGCACGTCCGTCCACTCATGTGGCAGGTCACTATATGACAGTAGTGCAGATATTATGAGTCTATGCAGGTTGTTTTCACCAGTGCCAGTAGCTCCTGTTTCACATTTAAGTTGTAGGCGATTTTATATATATATATATTTTTTATATATATCTCACATCGGGAGAAGAATTTCCAAGACACAAATGCGTTTTTACCAATGCACTGCTGCTTCCACTGTGTGACTGACATCGCCAACTTTAACATGACCTTTACATTGCTCTTATTGTCGCGTTCTGTTTGGGCTTCAGGCAATGAGTGGAATTACCGAAATAAAAAAATAAATAAATGGGATGTAGCACAAAATGTGAAAACAGGAAAATACCGCCTTGTAATCCACTTATTTCAGCAAAGTAACTGTAATCCAATTACCACTCATTGAAACAGTAACTGTAACGGATTACAGTTACTCATAATTTGTACTCTGATTACGTAACGGCGGTACATGTAATCTGTTACTCCCAACACTGCAGATATATCCAACCTGTGTGAAATCCAGTCGCCTCTCGTGAGGGTTTCTCTTTGTTGAAGTAGTTCCAGGAGCTGTGCGCTTTTAAACCCTGCGATTTGGTCTTACAGTTTGACCTGGGGCTGAGTGAAACGATCGAATATATCACACAGTATACGTCCGGCATAAATAGGGACGTTCATTGTGTAACTTTTCTGGTGGAGGGTTCTTCAAATGTTTTTTCTACATTGCTTTGTCGGGAATGTTTCACGGTATAGTGTTAAACCTTTCTATCTTCATGGAGACCAAACTAGACCAAGTTACAGGTCAGATCTGTGGAGACGCGACCCTGCTCACAGTCAGCGTACCTGTTTTTCTAAGTATTGTTGAGATACAAAACCACTTGTAATTGAATAAATGTAAGGTCCATCTCTACGGAGAAAAACATTTGACAGACCCTCCACCAGAGAGGTTACATAGTGCGCCTTTAATACAGATTGATTTGTTCGCTTTTATTTTGAGTTTGTGCCAAGAACGAAACAATAATCATGCACAAACTACATATACATTGTAAACAACAGAGTAGGAAGAAGCAAAACTTAAATTAACCCACCGCTTTTCAACAAACTTTAGTTAGTCAGTTTATTTTCTTTGGTCAATTGACAGAATCATACATCATATTACAATGATTTAACACAAAAAAAATTATGCTTTTTATGCTTATCACTAAAGTTATTCTACAGACCGAAGGGATTTAGGTTGAAGTTTTAACACTTATTTTGAAAAACCCTATTAACATATAGAACATGAAACAATACGGCAGAAATATTTACAAAAAAAACAACAAACAAATCATCTGTTGTGAGTGCAGGAAAGAATATGTACTTAATTGTTTTGGTATATATACATACACAATACACACACACACACACACACACACACACACACACACACTGACCATGTACATGTTAGTATTCATAGTATTCATAGCTATTGGTTTATAAATACACATACACTTTATATAATTGAGAGTTATAGTTAATCTGTAAATTTCATAAGGTAAAACATGATTTACTGTATTTCTCTATAATTCTGGTCTCATACTTTTTTTTTTTTTAAACGTGTGAATTGTTTTAGTGTGTAAATTATTTTAAAAGTATTTACATGTAGCAGGATCTGAGGTTTTTTAAAATAAACTCAAAACATATCTTTTTAATTTAGCTTTTAATTGAAACTTTTACCTGTTTTAAATTAACTTAAATTATTATTATTATTATTATTATTATTATTTGTTTTGAATTAAATTATCATTAGTATTTTCCTTTTTTTTTTTAACTTTTTTTTTTTGTACAATAACCTTTAGGAGCTTTATGTTTATGTTTTATGTTTCTGTTTAAATTCTTGTAAATATAGATGAAACAATGGGGTGGGGTTTGCTGTTATTTTTTATTATTTTATTATAATTTTTCTGTTGCATGTGAAGAACTTTGTGCTACATTTCAACTGTATGAAAAGTGCTACACAAATAAAGTTTGATTGATTGATTGCAAAATAAATTACATATTATGCACACTTAATATAATAATTATAATATTTTTTTCTCTTTTTTTGTATTCTACTGCATTATGTTTTAATGTATTATTGTATTATTATCTGTATTACGATGGAGCAGCTAAAAATAAGTGTTAAAATGCTAAGTTATGATGTAATACGGTGAGCTGTTGGGTTTGGTCAGTTATTGAAAATCCCAGGTTCAGCGTTTGTGAATTTACCTTTTAGATGTTTGACGGCGAAGTACAATGTAATTAAAAGTGAAATGTGCGTCCTGACCCCCGCGTGGGCGTATGACATCAGCACCTTCTCCAATCTGAAAAACACCTCCAGGGCGTTTCTTCTCAAAAGGCTCTGTAGTCTTTTGTAGCTGTCACACGCTTAAGCTAAAGATCCACAGTTTAGTCCGGTCCCTCACGCAAAACTATGAATCATCCCCAGAGCTGCACACAGATCGGCTTTGTGATTGATTAAATGTTCCACAGTGTGGCTTTAGACTTATCCTGGCGGAGACGAGCGGGTTACATCACCAGGCCAAGTCATAGAGCAGATATGTGGAGAGGTCAACCCGCTCACAATAACAATGCTTGTTTTTCACGGTGTTTTTGAGCTGTCAGAGTTGTACAAATGTGTTAAAGGAATTCCAGCTCGGTCCTTGTGATCTTGGCCTACATCTTCAGTAGAGCTGCGTATCATTCAGAAGTTGCTGATACGATACAAACCTCGATACATAAGCCACGATACGATACATATTTCCATACAGTGAGCTTTTGATTCAATACGATATATTTCAAATTGATGTGCAGTGATACTAAACGTCTTGTGCAAAGAATTTTTTTATCATTTTAATCATCAAAACCGTGAAAATGTCAAATGTGTCGCATAAACAAGTTTCCTTCCTCTAAACAAGCAACAAAACTGTAGCTGTAACAAAATAATTTAGTAAAATAAATACTCTTGGTGATATATTGATACAGCAGCCCATGATATCGATACTGTATCATCACGTTAAACGATACGATTAGCGGTGTAACGATATTGGCGATATCCCGCTATCGTCGTAGTAAAATTGCCACGATATCATTGTGGTCTCGTCATGGTATTAAAATGTGTCTTTAAGCAAAAATAAGACTTTTTCAGTCTGCTCTTGAGGCGCAGAGCAGTAAACTACATGGACCATCATCCTTTGAGCCGCGTCATCGGCCTGTGCGCCCGTTGTGGACGCACCAGCGGCTTTTAAGTCTGAGGTCTAAAAGCATTTTGGGTTTGTCGTGACATGAAACGAGAAAGGAGAAAAGACAGTATGCAGACACAATGCAGCGTGCGGTTCACCTGGAAATACTACAACATGAGAAGAACACGCCGAAAACTTTCAAGAATGTGTTCAGAAAATCAAATCAGCACAAAAAACTATACGTGAAGCTTTTACAACAGAACTGCCTCACAACAGCTCAAGAAATAATGAAATACATCACAGAATATAATGTGATTTGATCCATTTTCCACGGCAGACGACAACGGGTTTAAAAGTTTAGTGCCTAAACTGGAGCCAAAATATAAAATGCCATCGCATTTAAATTTGTTTGTTTTTTACTTCCTACGAGGACGACTCAAATAAACATTGAGTAATAATGTGTTTAATGCAGCTTTGTTTGTTTAAGTTTTACAGACTCGAAACTTAAAGCCACATGACTAATTTACATAAGCTTAAAAAAAATAGATCACTCCTTGTGCGCTGATGCGTCAGCTTCTGTCAGACTTACTCCATGAGGCTCCTGATGGCAGTTTTATTACAATTGTTTAGTAAGTACTTGAATTTTGCACTTTTCAAACTGTTCAAAATGTCAGTGATATGAACAAATGTAATGAATAAATGTTTTACCAAATGATGTTCAAAGCATTTTATAATGTCAGTCTTGTTATTATGTATAATATTGTAATACCGTGAGACTCCCAACCATATCATGACTTTTCCCACAATATCGCAATAATGGTACAGTGAGGTTCATACTGTGACAATATATCGTGAGACGTTACCGTAACACCCCTAGATACGATATATCGATATTTCAATGTTTGGGACCTGGCTGTTAATTGAAACCTGGCTATTATTTCACAGTATTGTATTTGGCTTTTTCATACCACTTAAAAAAGACAGACTAATAATAAAGAGTTACTCAAACACGTGTGAATGAAACAAAACACAAATATAGGTCTGTTTTTGAGAAGGCAACAAGATTCTATCGCGACTTAAACCTCACAAGAGTCAGTTTTGTGTAACATGGGACCTTTAATCTCTGGCAAGTGAGTCTTCAAAACATCTTCACAAAAATCCTCCCTGAAGTTTTTCAAAATGGCGTCCGCATCACTCATCTCCTCTCTCTTCTTCTCCTCTGATGGAGTGACAGCGCAGCCCCGGCGACGAGGAGGACTTCGACAGACGTAGATGGATAGATCCACAGAGAGGCCCATATGCACGCAACAGAACATACACAAACTTACACTGACAACCTCGCAACACTTAACCCCCATAGCCGCGCGTGTCAGTCACCCCACCCTATTAGTTTGCATGCATTTCAGCTCAGATGTCCTCAACCTGTGACCAAAGGGCGAAGGGGAGGGGGACCAAAATATGCCACGAAGACTTCTTATCACTTGTCGTACGGGATGGGTTCAGCTGTCAATCAAAACATCAGCTCAGCTCCGCGTGACAGCGGAGACGGCCCCGGGTATGGAGGGATGTGTGAGCAACTGGAGGAGAGGCACAGAAACGGAGATCACGTACAAGGACTTTCAACTGGCATACATGGCTCTTTTTTGTGTTTTCTTTCTTTTTACCTGGTCCTGAAGGGTTGACCAGGTTTTCTGTTCACCCTGTGTGTCTGTGTGTCTGTCCACCCGCGATAATTCCGCCATTTATGGACCGATTGTCACCAAATTTGGTACGTGGGTCAAGCCCCCGTGCCGGATGCCACAAAAAAAAAAGTTTGGTGACGATCCGAGGTCATTTGAGGTCACACGGGTCAATTGAAAGGTCACGCCATTATAAAGGATCTGCAATTTCGGCAATTTCTGAACCATCTGTGGGCTAAAATATTCCCCCAATCATCACACAAGTTGGCACACACATAACCGAGGTACACTGGATGAAACTAGTTAAGGTCACTTAAAGGTAACCAAGGTCAAATATGTGTTTTTGGTCATAACTGCGCGAAGGATCGAGCTCGAGCAATGGGAGTGCTCTCAAAATCTCAGAAAAATTACCGTATTTTTTGGGTTATGAGCTGCGGTCTTAAGCCACTAACTGCATCAAAAAACGACCGCGCACCCCACAACCCATACACGAATCCACTCGGGTGTCCCAGCACCCAGTAAACTACAAAGCCGCACCATCCGCAGCGCACGCAAACACGCACGGAGCAGACAGCGACCGCACAGCGAAAAACACCCACAGACACACTCATCGCTCCACGCCGACGAGGAACGGAACGGAGGAACGAACCGAGAAAGCGAGCGCAATGTGCCACTTCTAGACACGACTGAACAACTGAGTCACTGCGAACACGCCGACAATCCGTTGGTCCCAGACAGCACCCTCCCTACACGCCACAACTGAACAAAGCCCAGAGTCACCGTGAACGAACAAACAAACAAAACCACTCACCCATCACACTGTTGTGTTTCGTTTAAAGTCCAGTTTGGTTTATTTGTGAAAAAGTTAGAAAATAGACCATTTAATGACAGTGCGTCTTATAATCCAGAGCGCCTAATCGTTCGTAAAATACGGTATTATCTATTTATAATTCTATGCATTTGTATAGTAAAATATTAATAGTCTTCGAGGTAATCAGTAATCATAACAGTTCCTTTCTCTTT
This sequence comes from Boleophthalmus pectinirostris, assembly GCF_026225935.1. Classification (NCBI taxonomy): domain Eukaryota; kingdom Metazoa; phylum Chordata; class Actinopteri; order Gobiiformes; family Gobiidae; genus Boleophthalmus; species Boleophthalmus pectinirostris. Next base: position 29,086,111 of record NW_026571047.1, read on the forward strand.
CAGTATATGCTGTTAAAATTCTAATTGGACAGAACAGACTCACCATCAGCAGAACACCCCTCTGTCACAGAAAGAACACTCATATTCCACTGAGTCGTGTCTTTTAATCCGACAGAAGCTGAACTGCACCAGTGCACAAGAAGCAAGCTTTTTTTTGAGCGTTTAGTTTATGCAAATTAGCCATGCGGTTTTAAGTTTCGTTTCTGTAAAAATGTAAATAAATATGTTCAGATCCGTGTGGATAAGGAAGGATTGCGGACACAGGCTCACTCTGCGCCGCCACGCTCGTCTTAAAATACAGTGTTACGCTAAGAAACAACTGAACCTCGTCGTCTGTTCACGAAAAAAATGTTTTTTCTGCTGCAACTTCAGACTTCCTTCTTTTTACCGTTCATGTGAGGTTGGGACGACGTGACACCAGACCATCACGTGACGAGTGTTTCAGGCGGTTTTGCGTTACTGTGTGGACAGGGAATGCTTTAATATATATTGAACAGACATTAAGCGATACGTTATATTGGCATTTTGATATTTTTGCACACCCTTACTAGAAAAGTTACACAGTCCACCTTTAACACGACAGTTCACTGTGAGTCCTACAGCCCTTAACTGTCACATAATTACCCTCCGGAGCCAGGAACTGTCTTCACCTCCGTGTTTTTATTTGGGCCCTCTCCTGTCATCAGCGCTGTCTTCATTAAAGATCGGACGCGTGTCTCCTCCGTCCGGGGACAAGCTCGTCTCCGCGCTCCCGACGCTAACGAGCCCCAAGCTAATTACCCGCGGTTCCAGAGTCCAGGACGCCGGCGCAGTTTGAAGCCCGGGACGGAGGCTCGGGCAGGGGCTGGAAGAGGCGAGATCAGGTCCCCCGAGGAGACGGAGGTCTGCGGGGGATTGAGCTAAACAAGATTGTACCTGCGAGAAGTGCCCACGATGCACCGGGGTCGTTAAAACAGAAAGCAGGAGCCGAGGGGGTAATATAAAGGTTTGTTGGTCCTCAAAATGTCAGCGGCGGATGTAATGGTGTTAACAGGGGAGACGGGAAATGTTGTTTTTAATTCATAAACAATATGATTTCCAGAACAGTATGAATGTATAAAACTGCATTTGAAACTGGAATTAAAGCTGCACTGTGTAACTTTTCAGCGAGAGGGTCTGTCACATTCTTCTCTCTACTCGCTATACCTGAAATATTCCACAATAGAGCATTAACGCAAACTTTAGTTGCAGGTTTTATGCTTGTAAAGAGGGCGTATTACACTTCTACGGGCTTCTGTGGGATGTTAATAGGAGGGTTTCAGTCACGTGATCACGATGATGCGCGAATTTCAGGTGGAGGGCAGGAAGTGAAGACAAACACGGCAAACAAACACGGCTCTGGAGAACACAGATGTGGAGAAGAGTTCTTATTGTCAGGATTTAGAGCCAGTAGCGAGGCAAAAGTACGAGCAGTTAGTCGACAAATATATTGGACGTGAACCCGATCTTATTGAAAATGAGAGAATTTTCAACCGAAGTAAAAGATTTGCCGACAATCGAGGCAGAGGAAATCACAAACTACGCAAAACGCCTAAATGATGATTATGGTTTGGTCTTGGCCGGGGTGAGTGTTTCTCTTATTTTATGTGTATAGACGTTATGGGAAAAACTGCAGGGTATCGGCAGTGACCTCTATCTGAACTATTTAATGTCAACAAACGTCGTTAGTCGTTAATGATTCATTTATGTTTAGGTAAACCACAAAAAACAATTTAGCTTTGTAACAAACCTTTGTCGACGTGTTCACTGCAGACACGAGCATTAGCGAATTCTGCTCCTCCCGACCGCAAACAGGTTTGTAATCCACTTTTTACGGCGTTGTTCTGTCGGCTTTTCCCACTTCTGACCTTTGTGGACGGCTATATTCAGTACTCCAAAAAAAAATCGCTTTTCCTTCTCTCGGTCAGAACGATTGGCACAGTCGTAAACTACACAACACATCGGCGTTTTCCTCCAGTCAGTTCACTTCCTGCCCTCCATCTGATTTTGCGCACTGACAAACGTAGCCCAGTGACGTCACATGAAACCCAGCTATTGCTAAAAACCTAAGTCACTCCCCTTTCAGAGCGCGACAATCGGCGTCGTATTAATGAAACTACTGCACATCGCATCAGGTTTGTGAAGTCGTAGTGCGCAGTTTTGTATCATGTTTTTGTATATTTATGGAGAATTGTCATGGGGGAGTGTGGGTGATGTAGGTTTGTGGGCGGGAGAGATCACTAAATTACTCAAACATGCATGCATGGATGACATCTAAAACTTCAGACTTCAAAATTTTAACTTACATTTACATCAAAATATATTCAAATAAATAGCTCCAGAAGAAGGCTGTGCAATTAATTGAATTTTTTATTGTGATTTCGATTTGTGTGTCAAACGATCTCCAAACTCAAATAATCGACGAATAAATAAAGGATTTAAAGCTTAATAAAGTTTTTTTTGGGATATTTTTTATATAAATAAGTACATTTATTTTAGTTTTAAATATAAAGATTGTAGAGCAGCAGGATTTATAGTTTATTTTGGATACATTTATGTTTTTCTATGCCTTATTTCATGTCCAAAGTATATTTTATTTATTTTATGTTTTATACATCACGAAACTGCTCGAAGGTTCATATTTGTAGCCTATATTTATTTTCAGTTTGAAAGTTTTGCATAAATTATTAAGAACAGTGTTATTTTTTTGAAAGAGAGAGAAATGCTGAATAAATGCATCGTGTACCTAAAAATTAAATGTTTAAATAACCAAGATAATCACAATAATGATTTTTTTTCCAAAATCGAGCCACTCTACTTCAGTATACAGATCTCTCTTAGATTTAACTTTAGAAGTAGAAGTAGTAAAAGTGAAATTGTAAATATAAACTTGCTGTTTCGCTGCTTTTCTTTCTTGGAATTCTGTTATTGTTTAACAGGGTTTGGCTTTATAAGTACTTTTTTACTTCAGCCTAAACCTTTTCTTTCAGTCATGATCCGTGGGGTTGTAGTCTATGTTTTGTTTGGTTTTGTTTTCTAACCAGGTCTAAACCAGGATTAAACCTGGACTAAATCAGGTCTAAACCAGATCTAAACCAGGACTAATCTTGGACTTGAGAGAGAGAACCTCGAGCCCGTGGAGGAGGGTGTCTGCAAAGCGCGATCAGGTGATGATTGTGCTTCACCCTGTGGGGCGTGGAGCTCTGCGCCAGGTCTTTCTCCTGGGGTCACCCAAAGGTCTAGTTCAGTTCTGGTTTAGTCCTGCTTTAGACCTGGTTTAGACCTGGTTTAGACCTGGTTCAGTCCTGGTTCAGTCCTGGTCCCTCATGTTTCAGATCTCTATAAGACAGTCCTGCAAATATCATGAGCCTGTGCAGTTTGTTTTCACCGTTGCCAATCGCCCCAGTTTGACATTTAAGTTGTAGTTTGGGATGGGCATGATAAGTCAACTAATTGATAATTGATCATTAAGAATTTCGTCGATTACATTAACACACACAACACATTAAAAAGCCACAACGGAAGTGACCGCGGGACTCTATTTTCCAACGGAGCGATCAAGCGGCAAGTGAAGAAGAAGAACTACAACGTGGAACGAATAATGATAAAACAACTTCCAACTTCTCCGTTCCTTTACTTTTCACGTTGTAGTTCTTCTTCTTCACTTGCCGCTTGATCGGTCCGTCGGAAAATAGAGTCCCGCGGTCACTTCTGTTGTGGCTTTTAGATGTGTTGTGGCTTTTTTTGTGTTGCGGCATTTGTGTTTGTGTTGTGGCGTTTGTATTTGTTGCGGTGTTTGCATTAAAATAGAGTCCTGCGGTCATTTCCGTTTTGGCTTTTTTTGGATTGTTGTGACTTTTTGTTGTGTTTCTTTTCCAACTTCTCCGTTCCTTTACTTTTCACGTTGTAGTTCTTCTTCTTCACTTGCCGCTTGATCGGTCCGTCGGAAAATTGCGTTTTTAATGTGTTGTCGCTTTTTAATGTGTTGCGGCATTTGCGTTTGTGCTGTGGCGTTTGTATTTGTTGTGGCGTTTGCATTAAAATAAAGTCCCGCGGTCACTTCCGTTGTGGCTTTTTTATGTGTTGTGGCTTTTTACTGTGTTGCGGCATTTGCGTTTGTGCTGTGGCGTTTGTATTTGTTGTGGCGTTTGCATTAAAATAGAGTATCGCGGTCATTTCCGTTGTGGCTTTTTAATGTGTTGTGGCTGTTTTTGGTGTGTTGTGGCTTTTTGTTGTGTTGTCACATTTGTATTTGTTGTGGAATTTGCATTAAAATAGAGTCCCGCGGTCAGTTCCGTTGTGGTTTTTTAATGTGTTGCGGCATTTGCGTTTGTGTTGTGGAGTTTGTATTTGTTGCGGTGTTTGCATTAAAATAGAGTCCTGCGGTCATTTCCGTTTTGGCTTTTTTTGGTGTGTTGTGGCTTTTTTTGATTTGTTGTGACTTTTTGTTGTGTTTCTTTTCCAACTTCTCCGTTCCTTTACTTTTCACGTTGTAGTTCTTCTTCTTCACTTGCCGCTTGATCGGTCCGTCGGAAAATTGCGTTTTTAATGTGTTGTCACTTTTTAATGTGTTGCGGCATTTGCGTTTGTGCTGTGGAGTTTGTATTTGTTGCGGTGTTTGCATTAAAATAGAGTCCCGCGGTCATTTCCGTTGTGGCTTTTTAATGTGTTGTGGCTTTTTAATGTGTTGTGGCATTTGCGTTGTGGAGTTTTGTATTTGTTGCGGCGTTTGCATTAAAATAGAGTATCGCAGTCATTTCCATTGTGGCTGTTTTTGGTGTGTTGTGGCTTTTTGTTGTGTTGTCACATTTGTATTTGTTGTGGCATTTGCATTAAAATAGAGTATCGCGGTCACTTCCACTGTGGCTGTTTTTGGTGTGTTGTGGCTTTTTGGTGTGTTGTCACATTTGTATTTGTTGTGGCGTTTGCATTAAAATAGAGTCCCGCGGTCACTTCTGTTGTGGCTTTTAGATGTGTTGTGGCTTTGTTTTGTGTGTGAGTTTGTATTTGTTGCGGCGTTTGCATTAAAATAGAGTCCTGCGGTCATTTCCGTTTTTTTTTTTGGTTGTTGTTTCTTTTCCAACTTCTCCGTTCCTTTACTTTTCACGTTGTAGTTCTTCTTCTTCACTTGCCGCTTGATCGGTCCGTCGGAAAATAGCGTTTTTAATGTGTTGTGGCTTTTTACTGTGTTGCGGCATTTGCGTTTGTGCTGTGCCGTTTGTATTTGTTGTGGCGTTTGCATTAGAATAGAGTCCTGTGGTCATTTCCGTTGTGGCTTTTTTTGTTGTTGTTGTGTTGTCACATTTGTTTTTGTTGCGGCGTTTGCGTTTATTGTGACCCCTCTCGGCTTCCGTAGTAATCTGTAGGGGAATACATTTTAAAAGTAACCTTCCTGACACTGTTTATATTTGTTATTTTTTTATAGCTCACGTCGGAAGAAGTTTGTGAACGCCATGCCCCCCTGCACCACGCCCACTACACCCGAGTATTTTACTAAATGAACTCTGTTGTCAAAGTCGATTACCTCGTGTGTGTTTGACGTTCACACTCAAAATGAAACTATCAGTGGAGCCTTTTCCCACTGGTCTAATCATGTTCACGTACGTTAAATCTTCTAAAGAAATGAAAAGTGACGCCAGCCCACAGCGCGTCCGCTCAGTTTCCACGTGTACGGCGTGAGTGGGTGGGTCACAGCTCCCCCGGTGGTGGTTTGGCAGATTAAATCACAGAATGCACACGGCGGCACTGACAACAAAACAATAAGGAAAACCCCCGAGGATTAAATAAGAGGGAAAAGTGTGGGCGGGGAATTGGCTTTTGTTTTTCATTTGTGTTTTTTTTTTTTTGTATTGTAATGGTAAATTGGACATACCTAAATTAGCATTTAGTACAAATGAATTATGCAAAAACCAACGCATTAATGTGTCTATCATAATTAACAGTAGGAATTAACAAACAAAATGCAGTATGGATTTTTATTTGTCAACATCTTTTTGTTTTGCTTATATTTATATATTTTTTAATTGCATTTTACTCACCCGGTCTTGTAGTAGTAGTGGTGTATAATCACACTATTGTACATTGTAGTGAATAAACCAGGACTAAACCCAGGACTAAATCAGGACTAAAACCAGGACTAAAACCACAATAAACCAGGACTAAACCAGGACTAAAACCAGGACTAAAATGAGGATTAAAAAAGAACTAAAATCAGGACTAAACCAGGGCAAAAATCAGGACTAAACCAGGACTAAACCAGGACTAAATTAGGACTAAAATGAGGACTAAAGAAGGACTAAAACCAGGACTAAATCAGGACTAAAACCAGGACTAAATCAGGACTAAAATCAGGACTAAACCAGGACTAAAACTAGGACTAAAACCAGGACTAAACCAGGACTAAAATCAGGACTCAAAACAGGACTAAACCAGAACTAAAACTAGTACTAAACCAGAACTAAATCAGGACTAAACCAGGACTAAAACCAGGACTAAACCAGGACTAAACTAGACTAAAACCAGGACTAAACCAGGACTAAATTAGGACTAAAATGAGGACTAAAGAAGGACTAAAACCAGGACTAAATCAGGACTAAAACCAGGACTAAACTAGGACTAAAATCAGGACTCAAAACAGGACTAAACCAGAACTAAAACTAGGACTAAACCAGAACTAAACCAGGACTAAACCAAGACTAAAATCAGGACTAAAACCAGGACTAAATCAGGACTAAAACCAGGACTAAACCAGGACTAAAACTAGGACTAAAACCAGGACTAAACCAGGACTAAAATCAGGACTCAAAACAGGACTAAACCAGAACTAAAACTAGGACTAAACCAGAACTAAACCAGGACTAAAACCAGGACTAAACCAGGACTAAACTAGACTAAAACCAGGACTAAACCAGGACTAAACTAGACTAAAACCAGGACTAAACCAGGACTAAACTAGACTAAAACCAGGACTAAATCAGGACTAAACCATCATAATTAACAGTAGGAATTAACAAACAAAATGCAGTATGGCTTTTTATATGTCAACATCTTTTTGTTTTGCTCATATTTATATTTTTTATTTCATTTTACTCAGTGTTTTTTTCATGACATGACAATGAAATTATAACAAAGAATTAAAGTCACCCAGTAATGTCACATTATCACACTATTGTACTTTGGTTTAGGTAAAAGTATTGATCCTCACAAAATTGAAAGTTCATATACATATTTTGTTCTATCAGTTTGTAAAATACGTTGTCTATATTTCAGTTTATCTGTACTTATTTTTCATTTTTAGATCAATTCAAGCTTGGGTGGATCAAATTTTTCATTAATTCATGTGTTTATTTGGTCAGTGTTTAACTAATTTCAGTCTACATACATTCTTTTCAATCTGAATCATAAAATAAAACATGTTCAGTTTGTAGAACAATCAAATCAAACCCTAAGGCTGCGTTCAGACTGCAGCCTGAAGTGACCCAAATCAGATTTTTTGGCTTCTATGTTCCTGTATCTGATCTTTTAATGACAGTCTGAATGGCACAGATCTGAATTTTTCAAATGTGACCCAGGACACTTGGATATGTGCTCCTGAAACAGATACACATCTGATCTTTTGACATGCGACTTCAGTGTGAACGGCCAAAGCTCATTCATCCACCTACACGTTATCAACAAGACACAAACGTCACTATTCTGCGCTGAAGTAGATGAAAATTGTTAATGACTCCGTGTCACTGAAGCGAAGCACATCACCACTCACCACTCTTGGCTCCGTCTTGTGGGAAATATTATGTGTTGGTCATGCTAATTCACCTAATATTATGGACTTTGGAATGACAACAGGGTGGAAAACACGTATGACTATCTATAGTTCTATATAACGTGTTTTTTCTGTACTTTGAGTGCCATAAAGAACATGTTTTTCTGGACTTTGAGATGCCACGAAGCAGAAAAACTGACATATGTGGACCCCGTGGCATGTTCCCACCCATGATAAGGTGCACTGGGTCAGCAGTATTGTTCATTTTCTTGCTGTATATGCTAAATCAACAAGTTAAAGGTTGTATAGAGGATTTTTTAAGGGAAAAATCATACAGCGACAGTCCTTTTTCAGATGTTGTGCATGCGTGACACCACCTTCCTCCTCCACAGCTCTCTCAGTAGAAACATCTCCTCCCGCCTCTTTACTCTAGAAATCACGCTTGTTTACAGCCAGTGCGCGTTCAGAATTACTGTTGAAGTGACCTGTCTGGAAATAATTTAGCGACCGACACGTCATTTTTTAGACATTTCGTCTGCTTCGTTCGCGCCGTCGCTGGAAGGAATCTCCAAGAATCACCTCAGTTTGGTTTTGCTCCTTTTCCCCTTCTCTTCTTCTTTCATCGACCTCAAAAACGGACTTTCTTTTGCGGCGAACCGGTCGCGGATTCTCGTCCGACATCGCGAAAAACTGTGTGAATTGCGAGGAAGATACAGTTAGAAAACGCCTCTAAGAACCGCTCCATAAACTACATAATCCCCGCGTGCCGGCGAGTCAGTTACACTAGAAACGTAGGAAGTTTGACTGACAACCTAACAGCCAATAGAAAATGAGGTAGCCTGGTTATCTATTGGCTGATGTTTATCTGGCCTCACTACGTCCACAGTTGATCGATTTTCATTCTTTTTTTTTTTTGGTCCTCATAATTACAAAGCTGCTGTATCTCTGTAATGCTATTTTAAACTTTCACTGACAAATTGAAACAAAAAAAAAATCCTCCATACAACCTTTAATGTTTTGTCAAGATGTAGTATAAAGCTACCCCTGATTTTGAGTTGGTCAGAGACGTCGTTCCGGGGTGGCAGTTGTACTTGGTAAATCAACTTGAATCTCTCTCAATGGAAATGCTGAAATAAAGTGGCCTGTTCTCTCTGAATTCTCCATCTCCTGTGCTTCTTTTTAGGACACGCATTGAACCTTCCGAAAAAACCCACAGTCTCCACATCCACACGTTCCTTTCAACGGACGTCGCTGCCGCTGTCCCACAAAACACCACGGCCAAAAACCTCGTCCTTCTCCTTCTCAATCTCCTCCTTAAAACAAGTAAGTTGTTCATGTTCTGGCTCCGGTACGAGAGGAACTTTAAAATCTCCAGGTGCTCGATGCTGCGTCCATGTTTGGACAACTTCCGTAAACACAGAGACGCTCGCTGCGGTTGACGTCGTCGTGTCTCCAGTGTCACATGCGGGACACTTTCGGGCCGTTTACTGTTCACACTGGAGTCACATACAAGTCACATTTAATTGGAAATGTGAACGACCTCGCAAAAACATCGGATTTCACAAAAAAAATCTTCATTGAGCGTTAAGCCCTGCAGTCTGAACGTAGCCTAAGTAAATCACTGACCAGGTGTAGACAGAAGCTAAAACTTATTGTGTTTTTCTCTTATCTCCAACTCCAGCACGTTCACGGACATTCACCTCAAAATTAAAACGACATTTTATTACATCATAATAAAAATCATGTTGTTTAAGTGGTTTTCGTGGTGTTACTTGGTGTCGGATCAAAACAAAAGTCACAGGTTTTGTCCAAATTCAGGCGCTCAAACTGTTTTTTTGTAAATAGCTTCAACGAGAGTAAAAAAGGGTTTTGTTCATATCAGAATCACAAAACAAAATGATCAACGTGAAGGATTCTGATCGATCCTGATACACAATAAGTCATGTGCTTATCTGTCCTCTGGCTCCTCCCTTTTTGTCATTGTCACTTCTCTCTCTCACTCCCTCTACCGCTTTATTTCCGCTCTCTTTCTTTCTCTTTCTCCTCTCTCTCTCTCTTCACCCCCTTCACTCTCTCTCTCCCCGTCTCTCTGTCCCTCCTTATCTCGCCTTCCTTTTTTCTCTCTCCTCTCTCTGTCCTTATCCCTCCTCTCTCCTTGTCTTCTCCTCTCTTCCCTCTTTCTCCACTCCCTCTCTCTCTCCCTCCACCCCCCCTTATCTCTCTTCCTCCTCCACTCCCTCTATCCTCTATCTCCTTATCTCTTCTCCCCCCACTCTCTCTCTCTTTTTATCTGTCCCTTCTCTTCTCTTCCCTCTTTCTCTCTCTCTTCTTTATCTGTCCCTTCTCTTCTTTCCTTCCCTCTCTCTCTCTCCTTATCTGTCCCTTCTCTTCTCTCTTTCTCCACTCCCTTATCTCTCCTCCCTCCCTCTCTCCCACTTATCTGTCCCTTCTCTTCTCTTCTCTTCTCTCCTCCTCCTCTTCTCTCTCTCTCTCTTATCTGTCCCTTCTCTTCTCTCTTTCTCCACTCCGTCTATCTCTCCCTCCCTCCTCTCTCTTCTTATCTGTCCCTTCTCTTTCTCTCCCTCTTTCTCCCTCTCCTCTCTCTCCTTATCTGTCCCTTCTCTTCTCTCTCTCTCTCTTCTTATCTGTCCCTTCTCTTCTCTCTCTCTCTCTCTTTCTGTCTCTTCTCTCTCTTTCTCCACTCCTCTATTTCTCCCTCCCTCCTCTCTCTCTTCTTATCTGTCCCTTCTCTTCTCTCTCCTCTCTCTCCTCTTCTCTCTCTCTTCTCTCCCTCGCTCTCTTCTTCTTTGTCCCTCTCTCCCTCTTTCTCCACTTCTTCTATTTCTCCCTCTCTCTCTCTCTCTCTCTCTCTCTCTCTCTCTTCTATCTGTCCCTTCTCTTTCTCTCTTCTTATCTGTCCCTTCTCTTCTCTCCTTCCTCCTCTTCTCTCTCTTCTCTTCTCTTCTCTTCTCTTCTCTTTCTCTCTCTCTCTTCTTATCTGTCCCTTCTCTTCTCTTCTCTTCTCTTCTCTTCTCTTCTCTTCTCTTCTCTTCTCTCTCTCTCTTCTTATCTGTCCCTTCTCTTCTTTCCTTCCCTCGCCCTCTCTCTCTCTCTTGTCTTATCTGCCCCTTCTCTCTCTCTCTTTCTCCACTCCCTCTATCTCTCCCTCCCTCCCTCTCTCCCATCTTATCTGTCCCTTCTCTTCTCTTCTCTTCTCTTCTCTTCTCTCCTTCCTCCTCTTCTCTCTCTCTCTTCTTATCTGTCCCTTCTCTCTCTCTCTTTCTCCACTCCCTCTATCTCTCCCTCCCTCCCTCTCTCTCCCATCTTATCTGTCCCTTCTCTTCTCTCTCCCTCTTTCTCTCCTACTCTCTCTCTCCTTATCTGTCCCTTCTCTTCTCTCTCTCTCTTCTTATCTGTCTCTTCTCTTCTCTTCTCTCTCTCCTTATCTGTCTCTTCTCTTCCCTCTTTCTCCACTCCTTCTATTTCTCCCTCCCTCTCTCTCTCTTCTTATCTGTCTCTTCTCTTCTCTCTCTCTCTTCTTATCTGTCTCTTCTCTTCTCTCCCTCGCTCTCTTTCTTCTTATTTGTCCCTTCTCTTCCCTCTTTCTCCACTTCTTCTATTTCTCCCTCTCTCTCTCTTCTTATCTGTCCCTTCTCTTCTCTCTCATCTTATCTGTCCCTCCTCTTCTCTCCTTCCTCCTCTTCTCTCTCTTCTCTTCTCTTCTCTTCTCTTCTCTCTCTTTCTCCCTCTCTCTCTTCTCTTCTCTTCTCTTCTCTTCTCTCTCTCTCTTCTCTTCTTATCTGTCCCTCCTCTTCTCTCCTTCCTCCTCTTCTCTCTCTTCTCTCTCTTCTCTCTCTCCCTTCCTCCTTACACGCACAATCGCTCACACTAAAAAGCATTTGTTCCCTAAAGAAGGTCACCATTTGTAACGGCGCTGACAGATTTAAGTGTCAATTAAGTT
>NW_026571047.1:29102851-29178409 GCF_026225935.1 Boleophthalmus pectinirostris
TTTGTTCCCGTTTGGCGTTCCTGTATTCACTCGGTCTGGGGGTGTATTACGGGCGTGTGCTTGGCGATGATTGATGACGGGGTAAATTGGTGTCCCGGGACAGACGGGTGAGGAGGGAGAGGAGGGAGAGGAGGGAGTGACAGAGTATTTATCTTGAGGAGGAGGAGGAGGGGGACACGAGAGGCCCGACCCGCGAGGCTGAAGACGGTGATAAATCCATCGGCTCTGGACGCTGTGGGCGGGGCTTAGCTTTGTTTCGGCCAATCGTCCGCTGACCTCATCCCTCATGATGTCAGAGGGTTGTTTACGTCTGTTTGTTTACTCTTTTACAATAAAACACGGATTAAAAACAGGTACAATATTGATTAAAGTGGCAATATTACGCAAAATTGACTCTTGTGAGCTTCAAGTCGTGTTATAAAGTTGTTTCCGCGTCGAAAACAGACCTATATTTGTGTTTTGTTTCATTCATTTGTTTGAGTAACTCTTTATTTTTAGTCTGTCGACATCTCCAAAGCTCAAGATGCTCTGATCCACTTTGTGATGTCATGAAATGGTTGTTTTCAAGTTAACAGCTACATTTTTATCTTTAGTTCAGTAGAGATTGGCAAATTCCAGGGCTGAAATGATCCAAATGATTCTAGTGAAGGTGTGTGGAGTTTAAAAACACAGTGGAGCTCTTCTTTCTTGTAGAAGTTTCCAGCTTGTCCAAGAAAAAGGCTGGAGGTGGGGACTTGCAAGTCGTGACTTGGACTCGGGTCAGACTTGAGTCACTATTTTTAGGACTTCAGACTTGACTTGATAAACTGGACTAAGACTTGGGACTCGACTTGGACTTGAAGGTCAGTGATTTGGGACTTGACTTGGACTTGAAGGTCAGTGATTTGGGACTTGACTCGAACTTGAAGGTCAGTGATTTGGGACTCGACTTGGACTTGAAGGTCAGTGATTTGGGACTTGACTTGGACTTGAAGGTCAGTGATTTGGGACTCGACTTGGACTTGAAGGTCAGTGATTTGGGACTTGACTCGGACTTGAGAAGACTCGATGCTTCACCTAAAAATATATGTTTTAAGAAAATGCGATGTTTCATTTTACACAAACTGGAACATGTCCGTCCCACTTCTGTTTGTTACTTTAGATGTGACTGAAGTACTGTGATATAGTATCCTCAAAAGTACTACAGTAATATACAGAACAATGCAGTAAAACAGAGGGAACTACAGAGAACATGATCCTTCCATTTCAGTGCAGACTTCATGACAAAATAAGTGTTGTTAAAGGTTGTATAGAGGATTTTTTTAAGGGAAGAGAAATACAGCGACAGTCCTTGTGCGCATTCAGAGTTACTGTTGAAGTTTCCTGTCTAGAAGTAATTCAGCGACCGACGCGTCAGTTTTTAGACGCTTCGTCTTCTTCGGTCGCGCCATCGCTGGACGAGATCTCCACGAATCACCTCAGTTTGGCTTTGCTCCTTTTCCTCTTCTCTTCTTCTTTCAGCGACCTCAAAAACGGACTTTCTTTTGCGGCAAACCGGTCGTAGATTCTCGTCCGCCGTCGCGACAAACTTTGTGCGAAATGCGAGTCAGTTACACTAGGGAGTTTGATTGACAACCTAACAGCCAATAGAAAATGAGGGAGCCTCGTTTTCTATTGGCTGATGTTTATCTGGCCTCAACACGTCCACAGTTGATAGATTTTTGTTCTTTTTTTTTTTTGGTCATCATAATTACAAAGCTGCTGCGTCTCTGTAACGGTGTTTTAATCTTTCACTGACAATTTGAAACTAAAAAAAAAAATCCTCCATACAACCTTTAAGCACTTTTGAATCTGAATTCTTTCTTTTCTGACCGTAATAATTCACACTAAGATCTTGTCAAGACATTTAAAAAAGAAAAATTTGCATTTCTACAACTCTTATATAAATACTCATATGTAAATACACCATGATTTTTTAAGTATAATTTAGTTTAAAATTCATATTAATTGCAAAAATTTAAGCTATATTTGGTACTTTTTTGGTTTAAAGACTTGAAATGACTTGAAGCTCAAAGCAGACGACTTGGACTTGACTTGGACTTATGGTACCAGTGACTCAAGACTCCACTTGGACTTTCTTGTATTTGACTTGGGACTTGACTCGGACTTGAGGCCAAAGACTTGAGACTTGCAAAACAAAAACTCGGTCCCACCTCTGCCGTGAGATCAACCCGATGTCTTAAGCAGGAGAAGTTTATTTACCATCGATAACACGGGCTTTCTCGGACAAGCTGAAAACTTCTACAACATTCCTGTATCACCGCATGACATCACAGGGTGGAACAGAGTGTTTTCTGTTTGAGAGAAGAACTAAATAGCCTAAATATGCAGGGTTTATGTGTTAAACGTGTGTGAATGAAAGAAAACAAACCAACAACTCCAGGTCTGTTTGTGATGAGGAAACAACATTATAACATACAGCAGGACCAATCATTTAAGTGTCTTGCCTAAGGACACAATAACAGCGGGAATCAAACCTTTGAGCTTTGGGTTGGAGGGCTAATGCTCTAACCACTGTCTCTCTGCCCCAAAACTTTACATTTCTTCTTTCTTTCTTTATCTAATTACAGTGTTTCAACATTTATTTTTTATTTTTGGACAGTTCTGAGACTAGTTTGTTCTCTTTCCTCTTTTACTGCATGTAGGTCAAATAATCTTGACCTTTGACCCCTGTAGACCCTTTAATAGCCCTCCCCCCTCTCAGACAATGCCCCTCGCTCTAATGCCCCTTTGTTCTAGGGGTAAATAAATACTGCATGGGTGGAACGGTGTCACTCAACACATAAAATAACTCCTCAAATGCTGCAACTAAACGGTAAAAACAACCCACTAGATTCATTTTAGATGTTTGCTTTAAAGGGCTCATATTCAACTATTTTCTAATTTGTGTTATAATGTTGTTTTCTCATCGCAAACAGACCTGGAGGTGTGTTTTGTTTCATTCACACACTTAAACACATTAAAAACTGCAATTTTTACCTGGAGTTCTTCCATCAAACTGAATCAAGCACGCTTTTGGACCTCGTGTGTCATGGTAAACAGAAGTGCCCCAACGTGTTTTTAAACTCACACACTGTGGCTTTACCTGTGTTTTTAAAGTTTCATTCATATTTAATCTCCCTGTATCTCTGTGTTCCTTGACATGCACCGGCTCTGTGTATGTTTTCAGGACTCTTGTGAGGTGTCAGAGCCGCCTGGGTGTGGGTTTTAGTCCAAGTTCACTTCTGAGTGGTTCAGGAGTGGTTAGACTGGTGTAATTTATAGGACTTAGTAATTAAAGGGGTGTGTCTTACCAAACCTTTAAAGCAACAGTGTTTGTTTCTGCATTTTTACGCTGAGTTCTTTCATGGAAAAACACCTTTTGGCACCTTGTGTCATGTCATGTTATGCTGGATGTTTTTCTTGCACACACCTTCACTAGAATAATTTGGTAATTTCAGACCTGGAATTGCCGATCTCTACTGAACTAAATGTAAAAATGTAGCTGTAAACTTGAAACTACTACATGACATCATAAGGTGGAACATGGAGCATTTTGAGCTTTGGAGATGTGGGCTACGTCCACACGACAACACTCCAAAATAAAAAAATTTTTGCGGGTTGAAAAAAATTTGCGTCTACACATGAGTCGGAGCAATAAATATGTACATCTACACGACAACGGAGCACTGAGTGAAAATGGTGTAATACATATACCACACCTGTACTACAAAGAGCTCATGCGCATAAACATCCTTCCTTCCTGCGCAGGGTTTTCTTCTGGTCATGTGGCGATGACGGGGTCGCGACATTATCGTTTTCCAAAAGCTGCAGTTTGCTCGTCCACACAACAACGCAACACCGCAACAACAATGCTGGCGTCAGATTTCTCAGATTTCTCCACTCTGGAACCCGTTCTCAAAAAAGACCACTTTCACCCTCCAGAAACTCCTTCTCTGTGTGGACGAAAGGTCAAAACGAATAAAAACTTCACCGTTTCCACCAAAAAACGTTATTTGGTGGACACAACTGTAGACAAAATAATAATAAAGTGTTACTCAAACATGTGTGAATGAAACAAATCACAACTCCAGGTTTGTTTTTGAGAAGGAAACAACAATATAAAATGACTTAAAGCTTAAAGAGTCAATTTTGTGTATTGTTAGACTTTAAAAAAAATCAGGGGAGTTTGTCCCATTTGTTTATATGACAGTTTGATCCTGGAAATGTGCACACGACTCCATTTAGGCCGAGTCCAAATGCGGTCGAGTCCGAGACGAGACCAAGAAAGCAAAAAACACAGTCCACTTCACACAAACAAAAACTTAAAAATACTTATAAATAATGACAATACTTATAAATACAATACTTATAAATAATGACAATACTAACTTAAAAATACTTATAAATAATGACAATACTAATGACCGAGACCGGCCTCGAGTCCGAGACCGGCCTCGAGTCCGAGACCGGCCTCGAGTCCGAGACCGGCCTCGAGTCCGAGACCGGCCTCGAGTCCGAGACCGGCCTCGAGTCCGAGACCGGCCTCGAGTACCACCAACATTAGTATTGTCATTATTTATAAGTATTTTCAAGTTTTGGTTCATGTGAAGTGGAACATTCTAGGCAACGAAATCACATCTCCATCGAAAGTTGCACTGTGTAACTTTTTGGTTTGGGCTCTGTCACCTGCTTGTTTCCATGGATACCTCATTGCTCTGCCTAGAATGTTCCACAGTATGACATTAAACAGTTCTACTTTACATTTGTTTAATTACAGGTGGTTTTAAAGCTCAAAAATACCTAGAAAATAACATCTTCATGGAGAAAAGCATTTGACGGACCCTCCACCACTAAAGTTACACAATGCACCTTTTTTATTCCATTCTCATTTCACAAAAGACTAACGGAGGCTGTGCTCGTCCTTCCCTCTCGTCTCCGTCGACAGCTGCCAGCGGTGGACATGACGGCCATATTACAGTGACCTGCTCTGGACACTTACAGTAATGAGAAGTGATGCTATCGACTCCGCCGCGTCAACCACGTCAGCCGCCCTTATTGTCTCTTTAAACCACTTCTTTTTTTTCCCCCTTGAGAGACGAATATTGATTTCAGTTTCTCGAACCGTGACGCGAAACTGCCCTGACACTGATTTTGTATTATTTAAAAGTCTGATATTACACAAAATCGACTCTTGTGAGCTTTAAGTCGTGTTAGAATGTTGTTACCGAATCAAAAACAAACCTGGAGTTGTGTTCTGTTTCATTCACACGTGTCCGAGTAACATTTTTGATTGACTGATTCGTTTTTATTTCAAGTTTGTGCCAAGAGAGAAACAATAATCATAATAAACATACTACATATACATTGTAAACAACAAAAAAAGCACATTTTTCGAAAAGGAGTGAGAAGAAAAACTTATATTAACCTCTGTTCATTACGTAGTTTCAAAAATTCTGTGGTTGCTTCTGTAAATTGATCACAGAACTTTACAAATATTTACATATAATTTAATTTATAATAGCAAATATATGACATACTATGAATACAAAACTTTATTAATAGTCTGTCTACAGAGCAAAAAGTGGAGTGTTAAAATAGACTCTCACAGAATCAATTTGAACATTTTCTCAGGGTTTATATGAGTCCAATCGGTTCTAGAGTTAATTTTGGAAATCTTAATTAATTAACACTGGACCAAAGTTCCTGTTTAACCCTGAAATCAAGAGTTTTATTAACATTTTGAGAGTAAACGGATAATGTAGGGTTATCCTGATTTATCTTAACAACACACAGAGGTTTTTTTTATTTTTACACTTTGGGGCCTGTTTACACCAGAATACTTGTGGGTAAAAACAACAAAATAATTTATCTGAAGTGCCTTTCGTTTAGGGCTTAAAAATGCCAAAATCTGAAACCACCTCCAGAGTGGAAAAGTTGAACAAGCTCCGCCGTAGTGTTTCTGTCTACACTGCCCAAGACGCAAAACTCTGGTCAGATCTGCTCAGGTCGCGTACACGTTTACGTCACACAGTTGAATTCCACACACTTTTGTATCACCATATGCACATAGATTTCCTCCCAAAAACGCTCGTCTAAATGTGGAATAAAAAGTGAAGACGC
The DNA here is from genome assembly GCF_026225935.1 of Boleophthalmus pectinirostris. NCBI lineage: Eukaryota > Metazoa > Chordata > Actinopteri > Gobiiformes > Gobiidae > Boleophthalmus > Boleophthalmus pectinirostris. The sequence goes on from NW_026571047.1 coordinate 29,108,993, forward strand.
GACGCCACTTTGCGTCTTCTGTTCAGACCATCATCATATAAACATACCCTAATTTTAGTTAATTTAACATTTTGAAGAGTAGTTTTTATACACTGTAAGCTGTAAATTAAGGTACACGGTAAAAAAAAAGACATTCAGTGCATGTAAAGCCTTTATTTTCATTAAAACATTGTAAAAGATGAAATCATGTACAAAACTAGTTCAAACTGGTCTTCTCTCGCGCGAGTTTGAAGTGGTGGGTTGGGAGTTGAATTAACTTCAACCACATCAACTCTGGCAAATAACTCCAACTTAAACCCCCATTTAACCTTCAGATAGTTAAATTAACACTTTTTGTGTTCAAAAACAACTTTGAAATATTTTACCCTGAAATTTTAACCCTCCAGTTTTTGCGGCCTACATCTCCAAAGCTCAAAATGCTCAGTTCCACCTTGTGATGTCATGAAGTGGCAGTTTTACACAAGTTAACAAATCCTTTTACGTTTAGTTCAGATAGGGGCTGAAATCATCCAAATGATTCTAGTGAACTGAGTTTAAAAACACAGTGGAGCACTTCCAGTATCACCACATGACATCACAAGGTGGAACAGAGCGTTTTCTGTTTGAGGGAATATTCATGTTTGTCTGTGAATGAAACAAAACACAACTCCAGGTCTGTTTTTGATGAGGAAACGACATTATAACGATCAGAAAATATTGTAATACGAGCCTTTTAAAACTCTTCGTCCACTTCCTTGAGTTTCTTTTATATCTCGAGCTCGTAATGCAGAATAAACCAGAGAATAATAGCATAAAAAATATATGATCTTGTCATGTTAATATGCGTTCAGACTCAAACCTCTTGTCTCCATTAGGCTCCCGTTATCGCGATGCTTACAGACAGCTCCATAATCCTCTGCTATTTACTTTGCCCTTAAGTGCTGAGGTCTTAACAATGCATGTCCATAAATAATTCAACGAACAGGGACGCCACAAAGCAGCGTTTCTCAAAAGGAGGGGCGAGGACCTCTACTGGTAAAGGTCAAAGGTCTCAAGAATACCGTGGATCATCACAATACATCGAAGTACAAGTGTATTTGCGTCAATTTGTTTTTTACGGGGCAGCGTGAACTAAAAAAAAAACACTTTGAACTACATAGACCATGATCCTTTGCTCCATTTCAGTGCACATTACGAATGATGTAATAATCTCTTGATGCGATTTTGTGGAGGCTAAAAATTTTTTGAATATGCTACTTTTCTGTCGTAATCAAAATTAAAATTGCTTTTAAACTTATTTCATCGTGTAGATTAGAATGAAACTGCAGCAAAGCATCATGGTCTATGTAGTTCCTTCTCTTTTTTTAGTTGTTGCTGCACCAAAACAATGAATTTAAGCAAAGAAACTTGAAACTTTGATTTATTGTGATGGACTTTTGATGATACGATATCACGATATTTCGGTTACTGTTACATCTCTGCAGACATTGTTGTTAAACACTTTTAAATTGTAATTACTTGGATGATGATGCTCTTATTTTGGCCCCGTCCACACTAGTACGTATTCGAATCGTTTTCGTTGCGGATACAGTGTTCGTCCACACTAATACGACTGAAAACGATGGAACGATCTGGTGCCGCCAAATTCATCTAAGTACAGGTCTGATCCGGCGCAGTGTGGACTCCTAAAAATGCTGATACGCTGATGTTGGTCTCTGCGCCGCAAAGTAATTCACCGCCAACACGCTAAGAGGCTAGAATATATGTCCATTCATATATACGATCTATGTGTACGACCTGCAGACGTATAATCTCTGAAAAGTTTAACATGAACCATCTCCAACACGACAGAAACACAGAACAGACTCACCATCAGCAGAACACCCCTCTGTCACAGAAACAACACTCATATTCCACTGAGTCGTGTCCTTTAGTCCGACAGAAGCTGAACCGCATCAGCGCACAAGGAGCGAGCTGTTTTTTGAGCTATTCGTTTATGCAAATTAGCCATGCTGTTTTAAGTTTAATTCCTGTGAAACGTAAACAAATATGCTAAAATCTGTGTGGATAGTGAAAGCTTGCGGACACAGAAACGAGTCAGTCCTCACTCTGAGCCGCCGTGCTCGTCTGAAAATCCAGTGTTACACTAAGTAACAACTGAACCTCTTCATCGGTCTACGAAAATACCTCTTCCTCGACTGCTGCAACTTCAGACTTCCTTGTTTTTACCGCTCAGTCGGTTTTGCGTTTCTTTGTGGACAGGAAACGCTTTGATTGCGGACACAGAAACGACGTGTCTGGACGCAGATCGTTTCCGATACGCTGATACGCGGATCCGTTTTAGTGTAAATGCGGTCTTTGTCTTGTCAATGAATTTTAAAAGAAAAAAGTAGCGTTGTAGATCGCCGAGTGGTCTTCAGAGGCATCGGTGTAAGAAGCACAGCCCGGGACGGTTTCTTTACATGGCAGCTTTATTCTAACGACTCTGAGGAAACAACATCATCAGACTAACAAAATTGGTCCCACTTTTAAAAGGGCCCACAGCCTCCCACTGCCCATTCAAAGTTCCCACCCGAAACCAATATAAGATGAGTGAAGCCCGTTGGAAAGGTTTTGGCAGACACCACCTGGAAAGTTTTACATTTAAAACTCAATATTTATCCATTTTTGGTGCTCAAGACTTGCTAATTACCTGCCCCTGTGTTTTACAGTGTGGGCAGTTGGGTAAATGTAAGCCTCCCCTTAGAGTAGGAAAAGTCCTGGTTTAGACTTAGTTTAGACCTGGTTTCGTCCTGATTTTAGTCCTGGTTTTACTTCTGGTTTAGTCCTGGTTTAGACTTGGTTTAGACCTGATTTTAGTCCTGGCTTAGACTTGGTTTAGACCTAGTTTAGACCTGGTTTTAGTCCTGATTTTAGTCCTGGTTTTAGTTCTGGTTTAGTCCTGGTTTAGACTTGGTTTAGACCTGATTTTAGTCCTGGTTTAGACCTGCTTTAGTCCTGGTTTAGAACTGGCTTAGACTTGGTTTAGACCTAGTTTAGACCTGGTTTTAGTCCTGATTTTAGTCCTGGTTTTAGTCCTGATTTTAGTCCTGGTTTTGACATGGTTTAGTCCTGCTATAGACCTGGTTTAGACCTGGTTTAGTCCTGGTTTAGTCCTGGTTTAGACCTGGTTTAGTCCTGGTTTAGTCCTGGTTTAGACCTGGTTTAGAAGTAGTTTAGACCTGGTTTAGTCCTGGTTTAGTCCTGGTTTAGACCTGGTTTAGAAGTAGTTTAGACTTGGTCTTAGTCCTGATTTTAGTCCTGGTTTAGACATGGTTTTGTCTGGTATAGACCTGGTTTAGACCTGGTTTTAGTCCTGATTTTAGTGGTGGTTTAATCCTGGTTTAGACTTGGTTTAGACCTGGTTTTAGTCCTGATTTTTGTCCTCTTTTAGCCTTGGCTTAGACCTGGTTTAGTCCTGGTTTAGACCTAGTTTAGATCCAATTTTAGTCCTGATTTTAGTCCTGGTTTACTCCTGGTTTTACTTCTGGTTTAGGCCTGGTTTTAGTCCTGATTTTAGACCTGCTTTAGTCCTGTTTAGACCTGGTTTAGACCTGGTTTTAGTCCTGATTTTCGTCCTGCTTTAGTCCTGCTGCAAATGTGTACAGATCCGGACCGTTATTGGACCGGACAAAGCGAAAACATTTCCATGGAGACAATAAGGTAGTTTTTTTTCCCAGCAGAAAAGCGGCTCAGTGCTTCTTTAATGACAGTTTTTATTATTGTAAAGTGTCTCCAGTGTCTTTAGTCTAAAATTACACAGTCACAAATCCTCAGTATAATCACATAACTCATCTCTGTCCATTACGCTCACCGCAACTGACTTATTACGACTTACAAACCCGCTCTTTATTCGCTGCAATTGAGACGTATAATATTTCTGACAGAGTTGGTTCATTGACCTGCTTCTGGCCCTCGCGGCTCTGTTTGGACTTGTCTTTCCTTCGTAATCTTTCTCCAATCTCTTTAATTCTCCCTTTGAAGAACAAGCCTACCTCCATACAAGGCCCGGAGAGCGACTGACCCGCATCTGACCTCATTTCTCATATTAAACTCCGTATCAAACCAGACAGCTGCGGTCCAACCCGGGCAGCGTGTTTGTGGTTGACAGATTTTCACATTGGCTCGACGTGAGACATACATGAACCTTGTAATGACTTAATTAGTTTGTTGTCGTGGCGTTTTACCTTGGATTGACCTAAAGTGAAAGTGGAGCGTTCGGCCCGAGGGAGCTGGGCTAATGATTGATTAAGTCGGGCTCTGGTTTCACCGGAGTCGATGGTGTAACAAAGACGGATTAATAAATGTTGTGTTTAGTGGATTTACATGCTGCGGCGTTTCGACATGGAACTGCTGTGAGTTAGTGATTTCTTAAAAGGCCTGTAGCTGATTTTTTCCCCCATGTACTGTATTTTTCGGACTATAAGGTATCGACAGTGTGCCTTATAATCCGGTGGGCCTTATGTTTTAATTCTGGTTGTGCTTACTGACGTCGATCTGATTTTATGTGGTACACGGCGCTCAAAAACCTGTCAAAATGTTTTAGTATGACTTTAGTAAACTGCGAAGCCGCACCACTTGATGGATTGTTGTGCCCTTGAGGTTATGTTTACCATGAAATGAGTCACTGTGTCAAAAACGATTTGCCTCCAGACGTGTCTTTCTGTGTCCGCAATCAAAGCCTCCGTAACACAAAACCACCTGAAACACTAGGCGGGCGTCATGTCGTCACGATGTCACAACGTCACGTGGGCGGTAAAAACAAGGAAGTGGAGCATCGTGTCTGAAGTTGCAGCAGCCGATTTCGAGACGAGGAAGATGGCAAGTGTAAAAGTAGTTTGTATTTCTTTCACAAACCCAGCGAATCAGGAAAGAGCAAGTCACAGTGACATGGTCCAATAAGGACGTCAACTAGAGCGTCAGCGTATCAGCGTTTTCAGGGGTCCACACAGTGCCGGATCAGATCTGTACTCAGATGAATTCGTGAGAGCTGGCAGGACCAGATCGTTTTGTCGAGATTAATTTAGACCTGGTTTAGACCTGGTTTAGACCTGGTTTAGACCTGGTTTAGACCTTTAGACCTGGTTTAGCAAAAAATGTAAAAATAAGATAAGCCAACCAAGGAATCCATTTATTCCAACAAAGTAACTGTAATCCAATTACCACTCACTGAAACAGTAACTGTAACTGAATACAGTTACTCATAATTTGTACTCTGATTACTGAACTCCAGTACATGTAATCTGTTACTCCCCAACACTGAGTAAAAGTGACAACTGGCAGTCATTTCCTACACACTGTGGTCCCAAGCAAGAAAAATGATCTGACGAAGACTTTTTTTTTTTTTTTTACTGAAACATAAAATAAAATAAAAATAATAAATCTTTTCTGAGTGTGATTGGTGCTACGCAAGATCAAGTCAGAATTTGGTGAGTACGTATTATTTTCTGTCAATATCTGCTTTCTTTTCTTGAGTCTGTGTTTTCTCTGATCCAGTCGTCACATTTTGTTTTGTTTTGTTTTGTTTTCCTTCACTAAAGTGGACCTGGACTGGAGCCAAAAACACCTAAACCAAACTGATCTACTCCAAAACAAAACCAAGGAAACACGCCTCATGGTCGTGTTTCCAGAGCTGTGACATTAAAGCACAAATGTTAAATCATTGTGATATTTTCCCATGTTTTAATCGAGTATCAGACATGATTCTTCCAAACGTGTTGAGTAAAACCGTCTGCACATTTCATCTCTAATGATTTGTGAAAACACCCAAACCTCCTCTGAGATTGAATGAAGTTTGACCTGAAGTGAGGAGCACCTGCCTCACTCCAGGATCTGTGCTCTGCCCACGGATTCAAGTCACTCACTGACCTCACACTGCACTCCTCCTCCCTCCTCCTCCTCCTCCTCCTCCTCCTTTCTCTCTCTCTCTTCCTCTCTCACTCTCTTTCACTCTGTCTGTCTCTTTCACCGTCTCTCTTCTCTCTCTTTCTCTCTGTCTTCTCTCTCTGTCTCTCTTTCTCTCTGTTCTCTCTATTTCACTGTCTCTCTCCCTCCTCTCTCTCTTTCTCTCTTTCACTGTCTCTCTCTTTCTCTCTGTCTTTCTCTCTCTCGCCTTCTCTCCCTCCTCTCTCTCTTTCTCTCTCTCTCTCTGTCTCTCTCTTCTCTCCCTCCTCTCTCTGTCTCTCTCGCTTTCTCTCTCTCTCTCTCTCTCTCTCTCTCTCTCTCTCTCTCTCTCTCTCTCTCTCTCTCTCTCTCTCTCACTGTCTCTCTCTCTCTCTGTCTCTCTCTTCTCTCTCTGTCTGTCTCTTTCACTGTCTCTCTCTCTCTCTCTCTCTCTCTCTCTCTCCTCTCTCTCTGTCTCTCTCTTTCTTCTTTCTCTGTCTCTCTTTCACCGTCTCTCTCTTTCTCTGTCTCTCTCCCTCCTCTCTCTGACTCTCTCTTTCTCCCCTCTCTGTCTCTCTGTCTCTCTTTTTCACTGTGTCTCTCTTTCTCTCTCTTTCACTGTCTCTCTCTTTCTCTCTGTCTCTCTCTTTCTCTCTCTCTCTCTCTCTCTTTCTCTCTCTCTCTCTCTGTCTCTCTCTTTCTCTCTGTCTCTCTTTCACTATCTTTCTCTTTCTCTCTGTCTCTCTCTTTCACTGTCTCTCTCTTTCTCTCTGTCTTTGTCTCTCTCGCCTTCTTTCCCTCCTCTCTCTCTCTGTCTCTTTCTTTCTCCCTCCTCACTCTCTCTTCTCTCTCTTCTTCTCTCTCTCACTCTGTCTCTTTCTTTCTCTCTCTCTCTGTCTCTCTCTCTTTCTCTCTCTCTCTGTCTCTCTCTGTCTCTCTCTCTTTCTTCTCTCTCTCTCTCTTCTCACTGTCTCTCTTCTCTCTCTCTCTCTGTCTCTCTCTTCTCTCTCTCTCTCTCTCTCTCTCTCTTTCTCTCTCTCTCTCTCTCTCTCTCTTCTCTCTCTTCTCTCTCTCTGTCTCTCTCTTTCTCTCTGTCTTCTCTCTCTCTGTCTCTTTCTCTCTCTCTCTCTCTTCTTCTGTCTCTCTTTCTCTCTTTCCTCTCTCTTCTCTCTGTTCTCTCTTTCACTCTCTCTCTCTTTCTCTCTGTCTCTCTCTTTCTCTCTGTCTTTGTCTCTCTCACCTTCTTTCCCTCCTCTCTCTGTCTCTCTTTTCTCTCTCTCTCTCTCTGTCTCTCTCTTCTCTCCCTCCTCACTCTGTCTCTTTCTTTCTCTCTCTCTCTGTCTCTCTCTTTCTCTGTCTCTCTCTTTCACTGTCTCTCTCTTTCTCTCTGTTTCTCTCTTCCTCCTCTCTCTCTCTCTCTCCCTCCTCTCTTTCTCTCTCTTTCTCTCTCTTCTCTCCCTCCTCTCCTCTCTCTCTCTCTCTTCTCTCTCTCCTCTCATTTTCCGTCTCCTCTCTTTCTTTCTTTCTGACTTCTCTGTTTTTCTCTCACTCATCCTTCTTTCTCTTCCTCTTTCTTAGTCCCTTTGTCATTCTTTTGCTTATTCTGTCCTTTTCTCTCCTTTCCCCCTCTCTCTCTCTCTCTCTCTCTCTCTCTCTCTCTCTCTCTCTCTCTGTACCTGGTCTTGTCCTGGTTTGATCCCCCTTTAGTCCCGAGGTAGTCCTGGTCTAGATCCTGATGTAGTCCTGTTCAAGACCTGGTTTGATCCTGATCTAGTCCTGGTGTAGTCCTGGTGTAGACCTGTTCTAGTCCTGGTTTAGTTCTGTTTTGATCCCTGGTTTAGTCCTGATGTAGTCCTGGTTTAGGTCTGTGTTTAGTCCTGTTCTAATTTAGTCCTGGCTTGATCCCATCTTAGTCCTGATGTAATCCTGGTTCAGTCCTAATTGAAGCCTGGTTTAGTCCTGTTCTAGTCCTGGTTTGATCCTAGTTTGTTCTTGGTTTGGTCCTGGTTTAGTCCTTTTCTGGTTTAGTCCTTTTCTAGGCCTGGTTTGGTCCTGGTTTAACACTGATGTAGTCCTGGTTTAGTCCTGTTCTAGTCCAGGTTTGATCCTCATTTGATCCTGGTTTAGTCCTGTTCTTGTCCAGGTTTGATCCTCATTTGATCCTGGTTTAGTCCTGTTCTAGTCCTGGTTTGATCCTGGTTTTAGTCCTTGTTTAGTCTGTTTCTGACTTAGTCCTGATGTAGTCCTGGTTCAGTCCTAATTGGATCCTGGTTTAGACTTGTTCTAGTCCTGGTTTCGTCCTTCTTTGGTTCTGCTTTGATCCTGGTTTAGTTTTGGTTTAGTCCTTTTCTGGTTTAGTCCTGGTTTGGTCCTGGGTTTAGTCCTGATGTAGTCCTGGTTTCATCCTGTTCTAGTCCTGGTTTAGTCCTGATGTAGTCCTGCTTTGGTCCTGGTTTAGTCTGTTTCTGATTTAGTCCTGATGTAGTCCTGGTTCAGTCCTAATTGGATCCTGGTTTAGTCCTGTTCTAGTCCAGGTTTGATCCTCATTTGATCCTGGTTTAGTCCTGATGTAGTCCTGGTTCAGTTCTAATTGGATCCTGGTTTAGACCTGTTCTAGTCCCGGTGTCGTCCTTTTTTGGTTCTGCTTTGATCTTGGTTTAGTTCTGGTTTAGTCCTTTTCTGGTTTAGTCCTGATGTAGTCCTGGTTTCATCCTGTTCTAGTCCTGGTTTAGTCCTGGTTCAGTCCTTTTCTGGTTTAGTCCTAGTTTTAGTCCTGGTTTAGTTCTGGTTTAGTCCTGTTCTGGTTTGGTCCTGGTTTTAGTCCTGGTTTAGTCTGTTTCTGATTTAGTCCTGATGTAGTCCTGGTTCAGTCCTAATTGGATCCTGGTTTAGACCTGTTCTAGTCCCGGTTTCATCCTTGTTTGGTCCTGGTTTGGTCCTGGTTCAGTCCTGATGTAGTCCTGGTTTGGTCCTGGTTTAGTCCTGTTCGGGTTTAGTCCTGTTCGGGTTTAGTCCTGTTCTGGTTTGGTCCTGGTTTTAGTCCTGGTTTAGTCTGTTTCTGATTTAGTCCTGATGTAGTCCTGGTTCAGTACTAATTGGATCCTGGTTTAAACCTGTTCTAGCCCCGGTTTCGTCCTTGTTTGGTTCTGGTTTGGTCCTGGTTTAGTCCTGATGTAGTCCTGGTTTGGTCCTGGTTTAGTCCTGTTTGGGTTTAGTCCTGTTCGGGTTTAGTCCTGTTCTGGTTTGATCCTGGTTTAGTCCTGTTCTAGTCCTGGTTTTGGTCCTGGTTTAGTCTGTTTCTGATTTAGTCCTAATGTAGTCCTGGTTCAGTCCTAATTGGATCCTGGTTTAGACTTGTTCTAGTCCTGGTTTCATCCTTGTTTGGTCCTGGTTTGGTCCTGGTTTTGTCCTTTTTCTGGTTTAGTCCTGTTCTGGTTTGGTCCTGGTTTTAGTCCTGGTTTAGTCTGTTTCTGATTTAGTCCTGATGTAGTCCTGGTTCAGTTCTAATTGGATCCTGGTTTAGACTTGTTCTAGCCCCGGTTTCGTCCTTGTTTGGTTCTGATTTAGTCCTGGTTCAGTCCTGATGTAGTTCTGCTTTGATCCTGGTTTAGTCCTGGTTTAGTCCTTGTTTGGTTCTGGTTTAGTCCTGGTTTAGTCCCAGTGTTAATATTCGTAAAGTAAAATTCATTATTTCCATTTCACCTCGTCTGTGTCAAACTGAGCTCAAAACATTTTCTGAAACGCCGAACAAAGACAAACCACTGGGTCTGTTTTTGTTTTGAAATTGTCTTTGTGAAACTGACCTCCCTCCTCGTGTATTCGCATTATTCGCATTAGTCAAATCGCGCGCTGTATTTTATGTGTTTTTAGTGTGAGCTGTGTACACAACAAAGCCCCGGATCTCGCCGCACTGACAGCTCTAATCTGTTTGGAATAAAGGACATTCCTCAAAACACATAATTCACAGATGTTGTTTTTAAGCCATTGGCAACAGCTCTCCACGTTTTTCAAATTAACTTTTTATCCTGTTTGAAGAAGAAATTATCGGATTACATAAGTACACTGCATTTTTGAGTGGTTGTGTAAACATTTAAAGGTTTTATGTTACGCAAAATTGACTCTTTTGAGCTTCAAGACGTGTTATAATCCCGTTACTTTGACAAAAACACGCCGTATTTTTCGTACTAAAAGTCACACCAATCAAAAAATGCGTAATGAGGAAGAAAAAAAAATTAAAGCCGCAAGCGGCGTCGAACGGCCCTCGCCCACCGCGCCCGCCGCACCCGCCGCGCCCGCAAACACTGCGCCCACAAATGGTGCGCCCCGCCAACACCATACCCTAAACGCCGTGTCCACAAACTCTGTGCCTGCAAACAGCAAAATGACATAGTACGCCTTTAGATGTTCTTTGCGCCCCCTGCTGGCCAACCTTGAAAAATTCCCATGTCAGTAATATATGTTTTTTCTTGTAGTCATTAATAGAATTGAATTCCCAAATTTGGTACAAATCCGACAATGTTGACGTTTCATGTATACGGTAGGGGGCGCTATAGTGTTTTTTCATATGTTTTATAGTGTATTATATTCAGACTGAGATCACACATTAGTGATTCAAATTTCAGCACGATCGGACTAAGTCTGTGCGAACAGGAGCAAATAATGTCACCTTGAAATTAGGCAAAATTTTGATCAAAATTTGTGGCTTCGTCAAAAAAAATCAGCTAACTTTAGATGTTCCACTTGTCTAGATGATGTACGGTGATTTTCAGCCCTGTGGGTGAAGCGCCTTCAGAGGAGTTCGTTCAAATGCAATGTGAACGAAAATGCGGACTCAAATTTCAATCCAATATGGCCGCCTTCTGGTTTGTCAGGGGGCGTGGCCATAATAACATTTTTTGTTTGTCTTCACATGATGAATGTGTGTACCGAATTTCATGGCTCTACGACAAAGTTGACCGGGACGTCTCCCATAGGCACAAAATTGTTGAGTCTTTGCGCCCCTGCTGGCCAACAGTGAAAATTTTAACATGGCCATAATATACTTTTTAACTCGTAATCATATATAGAATTTAATTGCCAAATTTGGTGCAGATCCGACAATGTTGACATTTCATGTATACGGTAGGGGGCGCTATAGTGTTCACGTTTCATATGTTTTATAGTGTATTATATTCAGACTGAGATCACACATTAGTGATTCAAATTTCAGCACGATCGGACTAAGTCTGTGTGAACAGGAGCAAATAATGTCACCTTGAAATTAGGCAAAATTTTGACCAAATTTTGCGGCTTCGCCGCACGTAAACCGTGACAGTTATCAAAAAAAATCAGCTAACTTTAGATGTTCCCCTTGTCTAGATGATGTACGGTGATTTTCAGCCCTGTGGGTGAAGCGCCTTCAGAGGAGTTCGTTCAAACGCAACGTCAGCGAAAATGCGGACTCAAACTTCAATCCAAGATGGCCGCCTTCTGGTTTGTCAGGGGGCGTGGCCATAATAACATTTTTTGTTTGTCTTGACATGACGAATGTCTGTACCGAATTTCGTGGCTCTACGACAAAGTTGACGTCGGGACGTCTCCCATAGGCGCAATGTATTTTGACTTTTCGAGGTGGCGCTGTGTCGCCATTTTTTTATGCCCGTGCACGAAACCTATATTTTATCGAATTTTTCGCCACTTCTGAATTTTGGGCAAAGTTTGGTGAGTTTTTGAACGTGTTTAGGGGGTCAAATTAGGGTTTAAAGAGCAGAAGAATAATAAAATAAAATAATAATAATAATTCGAGCAAAAACAATATATCCGAAAACATTAGAACAACATATTATACGTTTTTTGAAAGCTCTCGACCTTCCTCACGTCACCGTGGGGTCATTGGTGAGTGACGGGCACTGAGGCGCTCGTCATTCGCCATCTCGTCGAGGTCACCCATCGCCTTCCATTGACTTCCATTCATTTTAGCAGTAGTAAATATGAGCCAGGCCTTGGGCGTGGGTTACTGGGATACTGCTGTTCGTGCCGGGGGCGACCGAGGGCATAGTTGCATGTCGTCTTGTCGCATTCGGACATGCGCACGTCCCTTCCCATTTGCTCCGCTGAGCGGAAGCAATAGGCCCTACGCCCTGTCGGGGCTCGGGCCTAATTAGGCCGGGCACGTTCACGCGTTAGTTTTGCGTTAACTAATCAATTCATTATCGGCGACAATTATTTCAAGGTTGTTAATGCAGTTTTTATTTATTTATTTATATTTTTATTGTAAACGTCTGTTTCTCACTGGCTTTTATTTTGAAAAACTCCACCGCGAGCGTTTCTTTAAGTCTGACGTCTTTTCTTTACACTTTTTTCACTTTTTTTCTGACCAAATGAGATGAATCGTGTCTGAGCCTCCTGGTTCATGGGTCTTTGTCTTGTGCTGCAGGAAGAGTCGCTGATTTACCCAAATACCGTTGGAAGAAAAATTGTGGTTGGTCCATTTCCATTCCATTATATTAAAGGTTGTATGGAGGATTTTTTTTTTGTTTCAAATTGTCAATGAAAGTTTAAAATACCATTACAGAGATGCAGCAGCCTTGTAATTATGTTGACTAAAAAAAAAAAGAATGAAAATCTATCAACTATGGACATAGTGAGGGCAGATAAACATCAGCCAATAGAGAACAAGGCTCCCTCATTTTCTATTGGCTGTTAGGTTGTCAAACTCCCTACGTTTCTAGTGTAAATGACTCGCCGGCACGCGGGGATTATGTGGTTTATGCAGCGGTTCTTAGAGGTTTTTTAAACTGTAGTTTCCTCGCAGTTCACACAAAATTTGTTGCGATGGCGGACGACCAGTTCACCGCAAAAGAAAGTCAGTTTTTGAGGTCACCGAAAGAAGAAAAGAAGGAGAAAAGGAGCAAAACCAAACATGTGATTCTTGGATATTCCTTCCAGCGACTGCATGAATGAAGCAGACGAAGGGTCTAAAAACTGACACGTCGGTCGCTAAATTATTTCTAGACGGGTCACTTCAACAGTAATTCTGAACGCGCACTGGCTGTAAACAAACGTGATTTCTAGAGTAAAGAGGCGGGAGGAGATGTTTCTACTGAGGAGCTGTGGAGGAGGAAGGTGGTGTCACGCATGCACGACATTTGAAAAAGAACTGTCGCTGTATTTGTCTTCCCTTTAAAAAATCCTCTATACAACCTTTAACTTATAAAAGGTTATAAATAACCTTTGTTTCCCAAGAAATATCAGTCCAAGTTTATAACTATGATCTAGATATTATTACTAGTGTTGTGTTTATTACTCACTGAATAAAAAATATTGAAAAAATATGCAAAGCTTTGGCCGTGCATTACAAAGAAGCCAACCATGGCAGCTGTAAAAGCCTCAAAATCTGTGCTATTGAACATATTAAAGAAACAATAAGAGGAGGAGACAGACTGAAAAAAATGATTACAGAGAGAAACCTACTGGATCTACACTCTCAAGGCCACACAGTTTCCAGGACTTAATGGAGAGCGAGATTTCTCCCTTTTCCTTTAAAACCACAAGCTTTAAATGAATAATCAATTTCTGTTTTACATCTCTGACCCTTTATTAATATATGAATTATAGTTATATCTGTAATACTTTTGAATTTTTGCACTTCATATATTCTTCTACTATGTATCTGTTTTATACTATGCGTTTTTATACTGTGTATTTTTCTATGTATTGGTTGTTGGGATGTGTACTATTTATATCTTGTATTATTTCGGAACTTAAATAGCTTGTCACTAAAATCTGTTCAGCCTACATGTCCCATCATGCACCAGCCCACTGTGAACATGTGACCTACACCTATTCCTTTAAATCTGCACTGTGATATTCATCTGGAGTTTGCCCTGATGAAGGCTGAAGGGCTGAAACACGTGGGCTTGATTTTAACTTTATCTGCCATGTGGTATTAAAGGCTTTTAATTATTTTGTACTTTTTGAGTGCCTGTTTTTTTTCCTACTTTGTAATTGAAAAAATATAGTAGTATTACAAAAATTCATTCAATATTTTTTCTTGAGCCTTCAGAAAACCTTGAAGACTCTGAGGTTTCCCCTGTGAAAGAAATGCTGTTTGCACAACAAATATATGGCTCTTTCATTTACATTTCCAATAAAAGTGTGATATATTTTAATTCATTAATTGGTTTTGCATATAAAATTTGATTAATCACAATTAATCGCACTCAAACTCATGCGATTAATATTTTTTATTTTTGCCCAGCCCTAAAAAATATATATATAAGTTGCACTTTTTTGGGGGAAATTTATTTTATAAAATCAGAGACCAGGAACCGACATTTCATCTTGAAAGTGAAGTTCTAGTAAAAACAATAGAACAGAGAACAACAGACATTTCTCCATGTGTCAGGATACACCATGTCAAATTTTAGGATTATTTGACCATGTTTGCAGTTACAGTTCCTTAATATTTACAGTCACGTAATTTCGCAACTAGCTTTTCTCAAAAAGTGTGTTTTTTGGGCCCTGAGACCAAACGGGGCCGAGTTGAGGTTGGTCCCAATCAACTCGTGATGGCCCAAGGTATAAGATGAAGTGAAAAAAGGTAGCAAAAATCATCCTGAGGCGTGAACCTGGCTCATTCAGTCCTGTTCTAGCCCTTGAAAGTCACAGAGTCCACACTTAAAGGTTGTATAGAGGATTTTTTTAAGGGAAGAGAAATACAGCGACAGTCCTTGTGCGCGTTCAGAATTACTGTTGAAGTTTCCTGTCTAGAAGTAATTCAGCGACCGACGCGTCAGTTTTTAGTCCCTTCGTCTGCTTCGGTCGCGCCATCGCTGGACGAGATCTCCACGAATCACCTCAGTTTGGCTTTGCTCCTTTTCCTCTTCTTTTCTTCTTTCAGCGACCTCAAAAACGGACTTTCTTTTTCGTGGATTCTCGTCCGCCGTCGCGACAAACTTTGTGCGAAATGCGAGGAAGCGACAGTTCGAAAAAGCCTCTAAGAACCGCTGCGTAAACCACATAATCCCCGCGCTCCGACGAGTCAGTTACACTAGGGAGTTTGATCGACAACCCAACAGCCAATAGAAAATGAGGGAGCCTCGTTTTCTATTGGCTGATGTTTATCTGGCCTCAACACGTCCACAGTTGATAGATTTTCATTCTTTTTTTTTGGTCATCATAATTACAAAGCTGCTGCGTCTCTGTAATGGTATTTTAATCTTTGACTGACAGTTTGAAACTAAAAAAAAATCCTCCATACAACCTTTAAACTCAGCAGACAGGTCAAATTAAGTTCACAATTAGACCAACAAATGATTCTCCAAAAAAACACTCTCCATAAATGACCCATTAAAAGTTTTAAAGCTTGTGTGATTATTTCAAATTGCTCCTAAAATGTCTGTACTTTCCCTGGTGTGAGTCACATGACCTGCAGCCACACAGCAGATGCGCGGAGATGTTTTATTGGAGCCGTGATCAGAACAAGCACCAAACCAGATTCAATTAAAGCCTTATGAGGACGGACAGCTGGGCTACATTTGGAGACAATATTTCAGCCTGATTTTTACTCTAATGTTCAAAACTATTCTAACCAAGACCGAGAAATGTGACTAGAGCCGACACAACAAAGCTCAAATCTGTAATAAAACCGTGAAGAAGACATAATGTGCTTAAGTCTGCTGCGTAGTTATAATCTGTGATATAATTTGGACATTTTAAATCACAATATTCATCGAAAACAACTTCATAAAAGAAACACGTCTGCTGATTTCCATGTTACAAAAAACAACCCAATTTGAGCTGACGTGGCTGTAAATGTCATCACAACAAAACGCCGTGAACTTGCCAGTTGCTTTTTTTTTTTTTTTCTACCAAACTAAGAAAATAAAACAGGAGAATGAAGTACAGAGCAGAGGTTACTGTAAAATCAGTGATTGATCTGCAATATGGCATCTTGAAAATAAATGATTAAAGGTTATTACCAGCTAAAAAATGTGTAATGAAGAAGAAAAAAAACATATATACGTAGCACTTTTAAGGGGAAATAAGAACAGAACAGAGAACAACAGACTGTTAACGTCACATATGAACAGTTCTTCAGATAAACTATAACATAAACAACAGAACAGAACAAGTTTAACAAACTCTCCATCTCACTCCAAATCACTAAATCCATTCAATTCTTCATCCTCGGTGTCACTTCTGAGCAACTCCACGACCTCCGGAGGTAAACAGAGCGCCGCTTCCTCTTCTGTGTCGCTGTCGTCAGACTCAGCATCAGTTCCAGTTAGAATTATTCTGGTCTTTCTGAATCCCGACAGGATGGTTTCGGTGTCACTGAAGTCCAGACTTTGTCCATCCATCCAGTCACTTCAGGAAAGTTTCATGGTGCATCCTCCCGGTGTCACAAGTTTCACGCTCACTCCAAACTTATTATCGTTTTCAGCTGCAGATTTCACAACTTGCAGTTTGTAATCTGCAAAATATGATTTTCTTTTTGGGGGCATTTGTGTTCAGTCTTCTCAGTCATTTGTTTAAATGTTAATTTTTCAGTGATACAGAAGTAATGTTGTGATCGACTGACATGATACAGACGGGACAGAGGCTCTTTCTGCAGGAGACATGTGCAGTAGAGCCAAGTGACAGTGGTACAGGAGGAACAGGAGCAGCAGATACTCACACACAAGACTAGAGCCTCTCGACGCTTCACTGTGAATATTTTAATATATAAATTGGAGTATAAGTCACAGGAAACACCCAAACCATGAAAAAAAAAGTGTGACAAAAAATCCGGTAATACCCCAGAGAAGTATTAGCCAGGCTGGCGCCACCTAGTGCCGCCACTCAATTTCATTTCTCTCCAGCGACTAGATCAGGAATCGGAATAAACTAGACCAGGGGTGTCAAACTCCTTTTGGTCCGGGGGCCATATCCAACCTACTTTGATCCCAAAGGGGCCGAATCAGAAAACTCATGTCATATAAACCCCAAAAATACGCAAATCTATTACAGAAATCTTTTTTTAATTCATGAACTCTTTCTTTTACAAAATATGATATTACGAATAACCTGAAACTTTAAGAAAATTTTAACATTAACTTGTATGCAAATAGTAAATAATAATAAGTACATTTTTCTTGGAAAATCCTGCACTCGGCTCCACTTTTCTCATGTTGGACATTTTTCTGATGAGGGTGTCAGGGTCAACAGTCAAAACGATCGTCCTTTAAGAGCGTTTGGAAAGAGACAAGTCTTCATTTGTGCTGCTCTGGTGGGAGGGGCCACGTACAGAGACGCTGGAGACGCTGCTATGATAAACAATGCAGAAAATTAACAATATTTTAATAGAAAATATTATTAAAATATTTTAGTACGAAATCAGCAGAGGGCCAGATTAAAGGTTTGGAGGGTCGGATTTGGCCCCCGAGCCGTATGTTTGACACCCCTGCACTAGACGGTTCGCAAAAAAACCCGTGAAGTGCAAGTATCAGGCACCAGCCAATCAGTGAAGAGCCATATATTCAGTGTTGGCAACAATTCCGAGATCGAGGATTTAAAGCCGGAACAAAGAGAATGTTTTGGTGAATATAATCAAGAGGAAAAACGTTACTGTCCTTCTTCCTACGGGATTTGGGAAAAGCTTAATATACCGGTTAGCCCCGTTCGTGGTGCATTACATACGTCACGACCAAATAGCAGCGATTGGTTAAATGATAAAAAGTACCCGCCTACAGTCGAGCGAACAAATTCTAACGCTGCGAGGTTTGTACGAAGTAAAACCAGCTGATGAATCAGAGTAGAGTAGTACAATACTCCCCTTCAAAATAAAATTACTCACACAGTAATTTTGTATTTCAGTGAATAATTTCTGACCAGTTTTAACAGTTTTCAATCCAATCCCGAGATAATCCTACAACTTTTTCCCATGTTTTACAGTCTTCAAACCAAATGTCGCCTCTGTCGGCTCCATCTGTGCAGTTTATATTTAGAACAAAAGCTTCAGTCACAATGGAGCTGTGTGAAGGGTCAGACACTTTCATTGTATCACGTTCAATAATAAACAACAGGGCCACATTTCAATCGTCATTAGATCTGGAAAAACAAACTTCATTCTCCTCGGCTCAGGGGTCGGTTTGACCTCTGACCGTTGAACTTTACAGATTTGACAGTCCGGCATCGCGTACTTCCTGTTTGTCACGACCGGAGCGCCCGCGTATTCGACAATAAAGTCTAGAGAAAAGAAAACAGTTTATTATGTAACTTTGCTGGTGGGAGAATGTTCCACAAAATGACTTTAAAGTGGTCTGTCTGCATTAATTCAGTGACAGGGGCTCAAAAATACCTTGAAAAACATGCCTTCTTGCTGTGAGAAGGGTCTCTTCTCCACAGATCAGACTCGTAACCTGGCCAAATGGTGTCACCTGTTAAAATTAATGGACCAGACTCAAATCTTTGTAAAGTTTTGTTGTAGTCAAGATCGCACTAATCGAGACCAAGACCAGTCCAAGACCACATTACCGAGACTGAGACAAGACCGAGACCTCTGAGGGTCAAGACTGAGACCGAGACAAGACCAAGACTTTTAAAGGTTGAGACCGAGACAAGACCAAGACCTCTGAGGGTCGAGATTGAGACAAGATCGAGACTTTTAAAGGTCAAGACCGAGACAAGACCAAGACCTCTGAGGGCTGAGACCAAGACTGAGACTTTTAAAGGTCGAGACTGAAACAAGACCGAGACTTTTATAGGCCAAGGTCGAGACAAGACCAAGACTTTTAAAGACCGAGACAAGAACAAGACGCCTGAGAGTCGAGACCGAGAAAAGACCGAGACTTTTAAAGGTCGAGACAGAGACAAGACCAAGACCTCTGAGGGTCGAGATTGAGACATGATCGAGACTTTTAAAGGTCAAGACCGAGACAAGACCTCTGAGGGCTGAGACCAAGACTGAGACTTTTAAAGGTCGAGACTGAAACAAGACCGAGACTTTTATGGGCCAAGGTCGAGACAAGACCAAGACTTTTAAAGACCGAGACAAGAACAAGACGTCTGAGAGTCGAGACCGAGAAAAGACCGAGACTTTTAAAGGTCGAGACAGAGACAAGACCAAGACCTCTGAGGGTCGAGATTGAGACAAGACCAAGACTTTTAAAGACCAAGACCGAAACAAGACCAATGCCTATGAAAGTCGAGACTGAGATAAGATCGAGACTTTTAAAGACCGAGAACAAGACAAAATCAAAACCTCTGAAAGTCAAGACCAAGACAAGACCAAGACAAGACCAAGACCTCTGAGTGTCGAGAACAAGACAAGACCGAGTGAGAGACAAGACCAAGACCTCTGAGGTTTGAGACTGAGACAAAGTCGAGACTTTTAAAGGTCGAGACTTTTAAAGGCCAAGACCGAGGACAAGACCGAGACCTCAGAGGGTCAAACTGAGACAAGACAAAAACTTTTAAAGGCCGAGACTGAGACGAGACTGAGACCACAGCCCATCAAGACCAAATCAAGACCAGCTTCGTCATTTTCGACATTTATTTATATTTTACAGTTATTTTGGCATATTTATATCAATGTTTTTATAAATCTGTCTCCATTTTATCAATTGTCAGATCTCGAGACCGAGACAAGACTGAGTCCAAAGGTGGTCGAGTCTGAGACGAGACCAAAACCACAAAAAAACGAGACAAGAGAATTCAACATTACTGATATTGCACCTTTTAGTCCAAAAAATATGGTAATAAGATCAGAATTCAGGTATTTTTACTTTTATATAATCTTTGCGATGTACAGTGACAATCCCGAGAGGACTTGAGGTATTATTTCCGAATATTTCACAGTTCCCAACGCAGTACACGAACCTTATCCACAGTTTACACACGCCATCCGTCTTTACTCCGCTGTCCGTCCAAATGAAACTTCAACCAAACTCTTCATATTTTCCCCCCAAATCTGTCACGCTTTTCACTAACAATTAGACTAAAAACCAAATTATTCCCAGATCTTTGGCTCACTGTCCTGCTCGCTCAGATTGTATTTCCTATTCGTTTGCCTGAAGTGTGGAATTACCCGACACGCCACATTAATCATTCTTTTCTTTGGCGTTTCTTTGTTGGACTTAAAGGACCTGTACCCACAATTTTTTCCATTTATTTCAACAAAAAAGTGTCTTGCCCATGTACAGACATATTGCGTAAGCAGCTCTCGAGGTCAAAATAAGTCTGCTTTGTACCATCTGATTTTAATCATTTTACTGTACGAGAATCAGGAAGTGTGCTGTTAGCATGCAAGTTTATCCTTAACACATTTGTACCTTGAGCTAAGAAAAAAAATACAATAATAAAAACAGGAAAATTACACATTCAGTTGTTTCCACTGAACAAAATCACTACATTTGAAGCCTTGTAAGTTATCAAAATATGCGCGATAATACTTTTACTTTTTACTGTTTAAGTACATTTTTAAACGGGTACTTTAATACTTTTACTGAAGTACATTTCAGTATTCAACTTAAAGGCTCCGTACCTGATTTTTTCAAGTTTTGGGGGGGCTTTTTTAGCTTAGGTATTTTGTATAAGCAGTTGTTGAGGTCAAAATAAATCCACTGTGTGCTGTCTGTATAAAGCTTTTAACAGATGAGATGTTAATTTCTTATGTTTAATTAACTAGAACAGGGGTGAATGTGAGCCTCCCCTTAGAGTCGGGAAAGACAGCTGAGACCCCCCTGCCCAAACTCCCACCCGCCTGCACTATACAAGCCTTTGAATCCAATCCAATCCAATTCCAATCCAACTTTATATGTATAGCACATTTTACAAACAAACCAGTTTCCAAAGTGCTTCACACAGCAATGCAAAACATTTTACTTTAAAGAGAAAATAAACCAGCAGAATTATGTTTAATAAGGACACTACTATAATATAAATAAAATAATAATAATAAAATCAATACATCAATAAGTAAATGCATCTTTTGTGTTTCTACAATGATGAGTTTCAATAACAACTGGTAAAATATATATGTATATATATGTGTGTGTGTGTGTGTGTATATATATATATATATATATATATATTTTTTTTTTTTAAGTGCATTCTTAAACTATTTATAGTAATGATTTTTATAATAATTTCCAACTTCATGTAAGCCTTATTGAGACAACCTTTAACATCAGTGAACATCAGTAGGACACCATGACTAAACCAGGACAAAACCAGGATGAATCTTGGACTTGAGAGAGGGAGAACCCTGAGCCCGTGGAGCAGGGTGTCTGCAGCGGGAAATCGGGCGACGGCTGCGCTGAGCCATGTGGGGCGCGGAGCTCTGCGTGAGTCCTGTCACCCACAGTCACCCGACTACGCTTGTTTAGTCCTGTTTTAGTCCTTGTTCAGTCCTGGGATCAGTCCTGGGATCAGTCCTGGGATCTGTCCTGGTTTAGTCCTTGTGTGTCACGCCCCCCAGTGTCTCCAAAAACTGCTGAACTAGAACAACTCTTGTGTCTTATTGTTTTCTGTGTTTTTAATAGTTGTATTGTGACTTTGAAAGTGATTGTTTTTGTTATTCTATGTTGGCCAGCTGTAAAAATTTTATGAATAGTTGACGTTAGTTTTTACTGTCCGAGAATCAGGAAGTGCGCGGTTAGCATGCTAGTTGTTTGCATTACCTTGACGGCAAACTCTGGTCTCTGATAGTTGTGAAAAGAGCTTATAAACTCATATGGTTGAATAATTCGAATGCTCAGAATTAATCACAAACAGACCTGGAGTTGTGTTTCGTTTCATTCACACACATTTTTAACACACAAACCTGCAGATTTAGACTGAGTTCTTCTCTCAAAACACTCTGTTCCACCTTGTGATGTCATGTGATAATACAGGAAGTGCTTCACTGTGTTTTTAAACGCCGCACAGCTTCACTAGATTCATTTGGACGATTTCAGCCCTGGAATTGACCATTTCTACAAAACTAAAGGTAATCTGTAGCTGTTAACTTGAAAACTACCGCTTCGTGACATCACAAGGTGGATCAGAGCGTTTTGAGCTTCGGAGATGTAGACAGACTAATAATAAAGGATTAATCAAACATGTGTGATTGAAACAAAACACAAGTCCAGGTTTGTTTTTGAGGAGGTAACAACATTATAACACGACTTAAAGCTCACAGGAGTCAGTTTTGCGTAATGTATGACCTTTAAAGACAGTAAAAATCAGGTACAGTGCCTTTAAACCACTTTTTCTCCTCTTGGCGTCAGTTTCTGGTTTTGACAGCTCACAATCAATCACTAGGACGGGCAGGCCTGATGGTTACAGTGTGTATGTGTAATGGAGGATTGTGTTGTTGGAACAGGGAGCGGCTGCGGTGACAGACAGGCCTGTGCTGTCAGCTGTGTTCAAATTATTATGTGAAACCTCTTTATTCTCGACTGAACGGATGAACAAAAACATGGAGTCATTTTACACCGACTATTGTTGAATTATTACAGGTTCTATATTACGCAAAATTTGACTCTTGTGAGATTGAAGTTGTTATAATGTTGTTAC
Organism: Boleophthalmus pectinirostris; assembly: GCF_026225935.1. Taxonomy (NCBI): domain Eukaryota; kingdom Metazoa; phylum Chordata; class Actinopteri; order Gobiiformes; family Gobiidae; genus Boleophthalmus; species Boleophthalmus pectinirostris. The sequence continues at coordinate 29,131,415 of NW_026571047.1, forward strand.
TGCATCAAAAACAGACCTCGAGTTGTGTTTTGTTTCATTCACACATCTCCATAGACATAGCTCGTGTGTGTTTATTCATTTATTTATTTATTGTTAATAAATATACTTGCACTTGGAGCGCCAACAAAGCAAAATCCCATTTGTTAAGCGAGAGGTGCAGAAGACAAACAGGCCGAGCTCGCACTTTCTTGTTCGACTTTACAGCAACATCACGTCTTGGTCTCTTTGCGGTGGAAGGTGTTTCTTGGTGAACAGCTGGTGCCTTTCGCTTTGGCGTTGACTTTTTAAATTCATAACCAAGGCTGAGCGAGGGATCAGGATTTAGATTTGTTGGCGCTCCACTTACAAAATGTTCGCTGCAATCTCGGGATGATTTAGGCAGTAAAAGGTTTTCTTTTTGGTCCTTCCTGTGGATCAGTACTGCCCATCGCCTTCGAGAAACAGTTTGAACGGAGGTTTCACATAGGCTACATTCAGACTGCAGGGCTTAACGCTCAATTCCGATTTTTTTGTGAAATTCGATGTTTTTGCGAGGTCGTTCACATTTCCAATTAAATGTGACTTGTATGTGATCTCCTGTGTGAACAGTAAATGTCCCAAAAGTGTCCCGCATGTGCACTGGAGACACAATGACGTCAACCGCAGCGAGCGTCTCTGTGTTTACGGAAGTTGTCCAAACATGGACGCGAGCATTGAGCACCTGGAGATTTTAAAGTTCCTCTCGTACCGGAGCCAGAACATGAACAACTTACTTGTTTTAAGGAGGAGATTGAGAAGGAGAAGGACGAGGTTTTTGGTCGTGGTGTTTTGTGGGACAGCGGCAGCGACGCCCGTTAAAAGGAACGTGTGGATGTGGAGACGGAGCCAAGAGTGGTGAGTGGTGATGTGCTTCGATTCAGTGACACAGAGTTCATTAACAATTTTCGCCTACTTCAGCTCAGAATAGTGACGTTTGTGGCTTGTTGATAACGTGTAGGTCGGACGAATGCGCTTTGACCGTTCAGACTGAAGTCACATGTCAAAAGATCAGATATGTATCTGTTTCAGGAGCACATATCCAAGTGTCCTGGGTCACATTTGAAAAAATCTGATCTGTGTCGTTCAGACTGTCATTAAAAGATCAGATACAGGTCACATAGGGGCCAAAAAATCGGATTTGGGTCACTTCAGGCTGCAGTCTGAACGCAGCCATAGATTCACACAGATCTGATTCCCCTTTGCATTTACGGAGTTTGCAAACTTCCGAAGCCCGTTTCTTGAGCCGTTTTTAGCTGTTACGACATCCAACAACCACACAATTATGATGTCCAAATCCCAAAACTAAAATATGACAATATCAGAACCAGAAACGAAAGCGATATGGTTCAAAAGACTTGAAAAGATCGACTTTGACAATAGACGCATCCCACTGGGAAATCAAACATTTGCGGTTTGATGCTCACTTTTTCGAAGGATCCAAAAAGTTTTCCATGGTAACTTTTAACATACATGAAAAGGAATATTAAAAAAAACACTACTCTAAGTTTTTCCTCCTTTAGTTCTTGTGCTTAAACGTCGTCACTTTTTATACAGTTTGTGCTGACTTGTGGGAACCTGCCCTTCTAAGGACACGGGTTCAGGTTAATGAGAAATCTGTGAAAGTGAAAGTCATACATCAGTCTAATGTGCTCCCTTTGGTCATTGTTCTCTGTCACCGAGGCCCTAAAGTGATAATTCTCCATTTCGGTGTGATGTATGGAGCGTTTGGACTCAGGTTTGTGTTACAGAAAGGTTTAAGTGGTCACCTGTCAATCAACTTTATCGCTGATCACAAGGAATCTGTCAAAATGTGGACACGGGCGAAATCTGGTAATGTGTAATGTAAAAAGTATAGATTTAACCTTCAACTTCTATTAAAACTAAATGGTTATGGCAGCTTTATTTTACTTACAATCTTATATTCTGTCTAAAGTATTATGGAAAATTAAAGATGCAATGAACACTCTGCCATCTGTTTGTTTCTGTGGAGATATTATTATGTCGTTTAAATGATCTACGTTGGATTTATTCAAGTGCAAGTGTGTTTACTGATATCAAATAAATAAATAATCACAAGCTATGTCAGTGGAGATGAACAAGTTTAATGCCATACTACGGAACATTCCACTTAGGCTACGTTCAGACTGCAAGGTTTAACGCTCATTTCAGATTTTTTGGTGAAATCTGATTTTTTTTTTTTTTTTTTTTTTTGCAAGGTCGTTCACATTTCCAGTTAAATGGGACTTTTATGTGATCTCCGGTGTGAACCACGATCACCACACGTGACCAACAGAGTCCTGCGCGGGTCCATTTTTAGAGACCCGCACCCGCCCACACCCGTGATTATATCAAAGTTAAAGGTTGTATAGAGGATTTTCCAAGGAATGAGAAATCCAGCGACTGTTTGTCCTTTTTCAAATGTTGCGCATGCGTGAAACCACCCCCCCCTCCCCTACAGCTCCTACGTAGAAACGCCTTCTCCCGCCTCCTCTTTACGCCAAAAACAGGTTTGTTTACAGCCGGTGCGCTGCACATGACTTGTAAACAACTAACTACAGTGTTGGTGAGGCAAGACGGAGAAGTGAGGAGCGGGGGGAGGGGAGCGGGTGCGCGGACATTTCGTTCGCGGACGAGAAGTGAGGAGCAGGGAGAGAGGAGAGGGGAGAGGAGAGGGGAGCGGTGCATGGAGATTCCGTGCCCGGAGACGTGAGGAGCAGGGGGAAGAGCGGAACGGGCAGCGGGGAGAGGAGCAGGAAAGGGGTGCAGAGAAGGTTGCGCGGAGATTCAGTGCGAATGAACTAGCTACAACACGCAGCAGCAAGCGGACTCTTTCTTTGCCTTAAAAATTACGTTTTCAGACATAGGATATCGCATTTCGTGTCCTGAAAAACGTTTGTCTAGCTCTTGGAAATAAAGTACGTTTTCATAATAAGCAGAAGTTTCCTGTCCAGGAGTAATTTGTGGACCAGTGCGTCAGTCTTTAGACCCTGCGTCTGCTTCAGTCGCGCCATCGCTGGAATGAATCTTCAAGAATCACCTTAGTTTGGCTTCGCTGCTTTTCCCCTTGTCTTCTTCTTTCAGCGACCTCAAAAACGGACTTTCTTTTGCGGCGAACTGCTCCTGGATTCTTGTCGCCATCGCAACAAACTTTGTGCTAACTGCGAGGAAGATATAGGTCAAAAAAAGCCGCTAAGAACTGTTGCGTTGGTGGAGTAAACAGCGTCTGTGCGTCTTGCGTCTGTGGACTGCGTGACAGTCGTACGTAAACCACGTACCGGCAGCGCAGGCAAGTCAGTTACACTAGAAACGTAGGGAGATTGATTGACAGAATGTCAGCTAACAGATAACGAGGCAGTGTCGTTATCTATTGGCAAATGTTTAGCCCCACCACGTCCAGAGTTAATGAATTTTTATTCTCTTTTTTTGGTCATCATAATTACAAGGCTACTGCATCTCTATAATGCTATCATTGACAACTTGAAACAAAAAAAACCCCAAAAAATCCTCCATACAACCTTTAAACCCGCACTCGCCCGGACAGGTTAACATTCCACCCGTTACCCGTCCGTGCCCACACAATCAATCACACACAAATGAAAAGCTTTCTAACTAAAGCATCCATCAGAATATGAATTAAAAAGTTACGACTTCAAGAATTATAATCACAAAATGAAATGAAAACGTTACGCTTTCTTCAGTACGAATATGAATTCACAGACGCGACGCGACTGTCATCACTTCACGGGGTTTATTTACTGAGCAGAAGAAACATGTCACGGACTGAACCAGGACTAAACCAGGACTAACTCAGGACTAACCTACTAACCTAGGACTGATTATGGGACTAAATCAGGAGAACTAAACCAGGACTGAACCAGGACTAACCCAGACTAACCCAGGACTAACCTACTAACCTAGGACTGATTCCGGGACTAAACCAGGAGAACTAACAGGACTAACTAGGACTAAACCAGGACTAACCCAGGACTAACTACCTAGGACTGATTATGGACTGAACCAGGAGAACTAAACCAGGACTGAACTAGGACTAAAACCAGGACTAACCCGGACTAACCTAGAACCCCAGGACTAACCTAAACCAGACTACCCAGGACTGAAGGACTAACCTACTAACCTAGACTGATTATGGGACTAACCAGGACTAACCAGGACTGAACTAGGAATAAAACAGGACTGAACCCGGACTAAACCAGGACTAACCCAGGACTAACCTACTAACCTAGGACTGATTATGGGACTAAACCAAGAGAACTACACCAGGACTGAACTAGGACTAAACCAGGACTAACCCAGGACTAAACCAGGACTAACCCAGGACCAACCTTCTAACCTAAGACTGATTCCGGGACTAAACCAAGAGAACTACACCAGGACTGAACTAGGACTAACCAGGACTAACCCAGGACTAAACCAGGACTAACCCAGGACTAACCTACTAACCTAGGACTGATTATGGGACTGAACCAGGAGAACTAAACCAGGACTGAACTAGGACTAAACCAGACTAACCCAGGACTAACCTAGAACGAACCCAGGACTAACCCAGGACTAAACCAGACTAACCCAGGACTGATCCAGGACTAACCTACTAACCTAGGACTGATTATGGGACTGAACCAGGAGGACTGAACCCGGACTGAACTAGGACTAACCCAGGACTAACCTACTAACCTAGGACTGATTCCGGGACTAAACCAAGAGAACTACACCAGGACTGAACTAGGACTAAACCAGGACTAACCCAGGACTAACCCAGGACTAACCTACTATCCTAGGACTGATTATGGGACTAAATCAGGAGAACTAAACCAGGACTAAACCAGGACTAAACCAGGACTAACCCAGGACTAACCTACTAACCTAGGACTGATTCCGGGACTAAACCAAGAGAACTACACCAGGACTGAACTAGGACTAAACCAGGACTGAACTAGGACTAAACCAGACTAACCCAGGACTAACCTAGGACTAACCCAGGACTAACCTACTATCCTAGGACTGATTATGGGACTGAACCAGGAGAACTAAACCAGGACTGAACTAGGACTAAACCAGACTAACCCAGGACTAACCTAGAACGAACCCAGGACTAAACCAGGACTAAACCAGACTAACCCAGGACTGATCCAGGACTAACCTACTAACCTAGGACTGATTATGGGACTAAACCAGGACTGAACTAGGACTCACTGTCGGGACTGGCTCGGAGGTGCACCCATGTAAACTGTCAGGTGACCACAGGCAAAAGGACCGGCATAGAGCGAGTGTCGCAGTATCACCGCACGCCGCGATGTTGATACGTTATACCGCACCGCAGGAGAAATTCCCTAACTGCGACATTCCTAAATTTAACATTATTTTCCAAAAAAAAAAGGCAGTTTAAGGAATAATTTAGCTCCCAGCCTCGTATCCGTGTCACCCATTTTCTGACACGCGCAGTCCTCGGCTCCAGGGTCGACTAAGGTTTGGTTCCATACCCAGAAATCTTGGTCCAAGGGATGTTAATAATCTGGCAAAGTTTCATAAAAGTGAACAATTGGGCACTTTTTTTGGTCCTTAACAGCTCCACTTATATAAATGCCAACATGTTGAAATTACTTGGCCAATCAAATCAAATCACATTATTTTTGTCATTTTAAACCATGTCTAGATGCTAATATTACAGCTTAAGTCCTCTTATTTATGTAGCTTTTTTTTTTCCTTGAGTGTAATCTGAGATGTTTTTGAGCCTTTAATTTGAGTCACATGGAAAAGCGCCCATATTTGGTCAGTCTTCCTCCTGGGCATCGCAGATAAGCCGGTATTATTTTACATATCAGCCGCGTCAGTGTCTTCCTCTGCTATTATGAGCCGTTATTAAAGGATTCAAACTCCTCATTCAGAACAGAAACGCACCTGTCCGACCCAAATGCAGGTGTGAAGTTTCAACGTTTTTGCAGAAATTGTTTTGGAGAAATCTGATCGTACTTTAGGTTATTATGGATTCACTGAAATTGATATGATTAGTGTCTAGAGTTTGTTTTGAATAGAAAAATGATACGTTTTTGTGTCCTGAGTTCCACTTTTTGATATCTCGAAGTAAAACAGGAAGTGCTCCACTGTCTCTTTAAACTCCACACACCTTCACTAGAATCATTTTGACGATTTCAGCCCCGGAATTGCCGACCTCTACTGAACAAAAGGGAAAAAAGGAGCTGTTAACTTGAAAACTACCATTTCATGACAGAGCATTTTGAGCTTTGGAGACGTAGACTAATAATGCAGGGTTACTCAAACATGTGTGAATGAAACAAAACACAACTCCAAGTCTGTTTTGAGGTGGTAACAACATTATAACATGACTAAAAACTTACAGGAGTCAGTTTTACGTAATATTGTTGTGTTTCAGTTTTCAGTTGACTTCACGTCGACGTCACCAAAAGCAGATGGGGGTCGGGAAATAAAGAACCCCCGTTTACCTCCGTTGACTCAGCACCAAAAAGCCTAATTTCTGACAAAAAAAACAAAACAAAAAAACTTCTGTTCGTGTGCCAAAAGTGGTGTGTCACAAGGAGTTAGTTTTAAAAAATGTACAGAAAAAAAGACGGCAAAAGTGGATCGACAATCTCCGGCTAAAACAGGAGGCGCGGAAACAGAAAATACTAGAGTTGGCATGCAAATTTGAAAAATAGCTGCCAAATTTAAATACATGTTGTCTCATTAACGTTGCATCAAGTTACTGTATAAAAAAAATTACTGACAATTTAGATAATTTAGTCTTGTGGTGGTAGTAGTTGCAGTAGTAGTAGTAGTAGTAGTTGTAATAGTAGAAGTTGCATTTGTAGTAGCAGTCGTAGTAGTAGAAGCAGCAGTAGTAGTAGTTGTAGTAGTAGTAGTAGTTGTAGTAGTAGTAGTAGTAGTAGTAGTAGTAGTAGTAGTAGTAGTAGTAGTAGTAGTAGTAGTAGTAGTAGTAGTAGCAGTTGTAGTTGTTGTTGTAGAAGTTGCAGTGTTGTAGTAGTAGTAGTTAATTGTAGTTGTAGTAGTAGTAGTAGTAGTTGTTGTAGTAGTTGTTAGAGGTTTAATAGTAGTAGTAGAAGAGAGAGTTGTAGTAGTAACAGCAGTAGTAGTAGTTATTGTAGTAGTAGAAGTTGCAGTAGTAGCTGTTGTTGTAGAAGTAGTAGCAGTAGTAGTCATAGTAGTAGTAGTAGTAGTTGTAATAGTAGAAGTTGCATTTGTAGTAGCAGTCGTAGTAGTAGAAGCAGCAGTAGTAGTAGTAGTAGTAGTAGTAGTAGTAGTTGGTGTTGTAGTAGTAGTAGTAGTAGTAGTAGCAGTAGTAGTAGTAGTAGTAGTAGTAGTAGTAGTAGTAGTAGTAGTAGTAGTAGTAGTAGTAGTAGTAGTAGTTACTGTTGTTGTAGTAGTTGGGGGTTTAATAGTAGTAGTAGAGAGAGTAGTAGCAGTAGTAGTAGTACTAGCAGTATTAGTAGTTGTTGTAGTAGTAGAAGTTGCAGTAGTAGTTGTTGTTGTAGAAGTAGTAGCAGTAGTAGTAGCATAGTAGTCGTAGTAGTAGTAGTAGTAGTAGTAGTAGCTGTAGTGGTAGCTATTGTTGTTGTAGTAGTTGTTGTAGTAGCAGTAGTAGTAGTGGTAGTAGTAATGGTGATAGTAGTAGTAGCAGTTGTTGTTATAGTAGTAGTAGTAGCAGTAGTAGTAATAGTAGTAGTAGTTGTTGTTGTAGAAGTTGCAGTGTAGTAGTAGTAGTTATTATTGTAGTTGTAGTAGTAGTAGTTATTGTTGTTGTAGTAGTTAGTTGGAAGTTTAATAGCAGTAGTAGAGAGAGTAGTAGTAGTAGTAGTACTAGCAGTATTAGTAGTTGTTGTAGTAGTAGAAGTTGCAGTAGTAGTAGTTGTTGTAGTAGCAGTAGTAGTAGTCATAGTAGTAGTAGTAGTAGTAGCTGTAGTGGTAGCTGTTGTTGTAGTAGTTGTTGTAGTAGCAGTAGTAGTAGTGGTGGTAGTAATGGTGGTAGTAGTAGTAGCAGTTGTTGTTATAGTTGTAGTAGTCGCAGTAGTCTGTGTACTTCTTCTGTAATTCTTGGTTTTATTATATTTTCTTTCCTTTTGTCTAAACTAAATGTTCTTATAACTCAACTTCAGTCCAAATGAGACACAGACAGATTGAACCAAATTAATTCAGCTGCAGCTCCAGGTCTGTTTTACTGTCAAGCTTTTAATCACGTCTCCCCAGGGCTCCTTTGTCCAACCCACTCCACTGCACCTGAACGCACCACGGGCTAACAGCTGTAAAGTGAATCAGTACAAAATGTCTTTACACAGCGGGGACCAGGGACTCTCAAAGTACTGTGAGTGTTTCTGTGTTCAAAACCCGTCCACAGATGAGTCCTTTACACTTTGTTCCTGATCTGTGGAGTGGAGCGGCGTTTTGACTGGAGCCTGGGTGGTCCTGTTCTGTTGGTTTGTAGATCTCCGTTTGATTCTTTTGTGGAATACCAACAGAGCACAGCAGCACTTAAAACAGACTTAAAGGCCCCGGGACTCATTTCTTTCCATCTATTTGACCAGATATATTGTATAAGCAGCTCTCGAGGTCAAAATAAGTCCACTGTGTGCTGTCTAAATGTAATTATAAAGTGTTTTATTGTCCGGTAATCATGAAGTACACAGTGAGTGTTAAACCAATTTTATCAAAAGCTGAACTTGAGATGATTGCTCAATTCTCTTTTTACTTGTTTTAACGCACCCACACTTACAGTAAGCGGCTGCATCTTGTACAAACGCTGCTGCAAGGTTTTTAACAGGAGCAACCAGGCGAACACACGTCACACCAATTTATCTTCACTGCTCTGGCTTCCTGTTCAGTTCCACGTTGATTTTAAAATATGTCTTTTATTTACAGAGCTCTGAATGGACAGGGCCCCAGTACATCAGAGACTTACTGCAGCTCTACACCTCAGGTCACACTCCCTGGTCCTCTTGATGGTCCCAGAGACCCATTTTAAAACACAGGGGGGCCAGTCCTTTCAGGCTGTGGCCCCTGCATATGCACTGTCCTACCCCCCGGCCCCCTGTGAGGCAAACTCTACATGAACATGAATGTGTTAAAAACACCACAACATGTGTTGAATTTCAACACATCAGTGAGTTCTATTTGGGACAAAACAACTTGTGTTAATGACACAGTTGATGTGTGAATGTAGTGACACAAGGATGTGTGTTAATGTGTGACTTTGAACACAGTCATGTGTTAAAATGCTAATTACACATTAGTGTGTTACTCAGAATTTACCCAACACAAGCATGTGTCACGCAAAGTTCATCAATATGAATGAAGATGAATTTAAAAAAAAACTTAATCTAGGCTTAATACATTTTTAAATTTTAACTTGATATTTGTCCACTCCAAAAAACTTTTCTGCATTATTCAGTCCATCTTTGAATACTGAAACAAACACTTACTTGATATTTGGTCCAGGGTCCGGCAGCTGGCCAGAGTCTTGTTCTATGAGCTCCATTTTCACTGGAGAGGAGAAAGAAACAGACAGAGAAAAAAGATTAAATATATGTACATTTTAAGATGTCTACATTGTACACAGATGATAGCAACACATTAATTATGTGACATACGTTTGCATTTTCATGTATTTTAGAATATGACATCAAACTGAACGTTTCAAACGAAGATGAAATTATCTACAAAACTGTTTTTCTGTCACAGGAGTTTGAAGTGGAGGGTGGGAGGTGCCAAATTAACACTAAGGGAAGTTGAATTAACTTCAACCATATCATATCTGGCAAAACACAATAAAAACAACTCCCTCCAGTTTCTTTCTCTGTAGACAGACTAATAATGTAGGATTACTCTGACATGTGAATCAAACAAAACACAACTCCAGGTCTGTTTTTGAGGAGGTAACAACATTATAACATGACTTAAATCTCACAGGAGCCAGTTTTGTGTAAATATAAACCTTTAAAGATTCTTATATGAGTCTGTTAGAGCTTTATCCTTCATTATTACTTCATTAGTTTTTGATATACAGCCCCCGATCCTCAGCCCCGGCCCTGTCTCACCGCCCACACTTCTGTAAAGAGACATTTAAATATGAGTCAGCTGTTGTGTTTGGGCTTTGCTTTAAAATGGGGGATTTTTGTACCTCCAGGGCTTCCATCTTTTACCTGCTGACAGCGTGAGTATGACGGATGGTTTCGCCCCGGGCCCCCTCTCTGTGTCAGCAGCTCATAATTTAAACATGTGATCTGGGCCAGAACAAAAGCGAGGAGAGGGGGCGGAAGAGAAATATGGACTTGTTTAGATTCTAGAGCGAAGTGAGGAAGGAGCTGAAGGTTTGGAGCTGAGGACAAAGCGGTGCTGGGATAAACTTAGCATCATTTGTTAGCATCGTGGCTAATTAGCACGTTTAGTTAAAATTTTGTTTTGTTTTTGCGTATTTTCAGATGATATTGTAACGTTCCATCAGCCAATAATATTTAATACAAAGATCATATTGGCTCTATTCACGCTTATGTCACAAACCAAGAAGACGTTTGGAAACATGCAACGACAACGTCCGGCGGACTCTGATCGCAGTCGTACGCAGAGTCCTGCACGGATCCTGCCCCCACACAGTCCAGCACCACACCTGCCCGTTAACCCGTGATTTTATCAAAGTTAAACCCGCACCCACCCGGACCTGTTAACATTCCACCCAATACCCTCCTGTGTCTGTGATAAATCACACACAAATTAAAAGCTTTCTAATTGAAACATCCATCAGGATATGAATTGAAAAGTTACGACCTGAAAAATTCCAATCACGAAATGAAATGAAACGGTTTCACTTTCTTCAGTACGAACACGAATTCACAAACACGACTCGACTGTCATCACTTCACAGGCTTTATTTACTGAGCAGAAGAAACACTGATCGAGATGCTGCACTTTTGTGCTGCACACACCACGGACTGAACCAGGACTAAACCAGGACTAACCTAGGACTGATGCCAGGACTAAAACAGGATTAAAACAGGACTAAAACTGGACTAAACCAAAGCTGAACCAGGACTCACTGTCAGGGTGGTGCTCCCGTGTAGACCGTGACCACAGGCGAAAGGACCGGCGTAGAGCTCTGCACTCCACAGAGGTGTTTAGTCCTGGTTTAGTCCCGATTTAGTCCTGACTCGCACTACACGCCTGCATACCCGTCCATAAAATTCCAGAACGTTAAAACCCGCCTGTTTCAGCAACTATTTGCCTGGTGCGGGACTCTGGTAGTAAGTCTGACAAAATCAAGGAAAAATTTGAAACTGTCCCAGTGTTCGGCTAATCAACATTTACAACCACAGTTTTCATCATTTCCCCACTGACACACGACTCCGAGTGCACTGGGTACATGCAGTTAGAACAGGTGAGGTGCCAAATTCCAGGAGATACAAAGCAGCACATACGTATGCAGTCTTCATTTTACCGCTGATTACATACATTTCCGTGGATTTGATCAAAGTCAGTTGGTGAGCCCAGTGTTTTTGTTTTTTTTTTATGTGTTTAATGTGTCGCATGAATGATTTTCCTTCCTCTGAACAAACAACAAAACTTGTAGCTCTGTAACAAAATAATTTTGTAAAATATAAATGGCATCAGCCGTCCTGTACGGTGTGGTCTGCTGGAGCAGCAGCATCACAGAGAGGGAGAGGAAGAAGCTGGACAAGGTCATCAAGAAGTCCAGCTCTGTCCTGGGCTGTTGCTCTGGACTCAGTGCAGGAGGTGGGGGACAGGAGGGTCCTGACTAAGGTCGTCTCTATGCTGGGCCATGAGTCTCACCCCTGCAGGAGGCTCTGTCCCCTGCAGGACGCTCTGTCCCCTGCAGGACGCTCTGTCCCCTGCAGGAGGCTCTGTCCCCTGCAGGAGGCTCTGTCCCCTGCAGGAGGCTCTGTCCCCTGCAGGAGGCTCTGTCCCCTGCAGGAGGCTCTGTCTGCTCTGGAGCAGCTTCAGTGACAGACTCATTCACCCTCGCTGTGTGAAGGAGGTTTCGCAGATCTTTCCTTCCTGCTGCTGTCAGACTTTACAACAAACACTTTTAACACTGAACATGTGCCATTCAATTATATCCATGTGCAATTATTTTTAAGTCTATTTTTAAATTATTTTTAAGCTATTATTTATTATCTGTGTTATTGTATGTTACCTTTTCCTGCTGTTCTGAAACTGCGCGTTGCAACACTGGAATTTCCCCACGGTGGGACTAATAAAGGCACATCTTATCTTATCTTATCTTAAATACTCTTTATCGACTATGGCAACGAGCCCACGATATCGATACTGTATCAGCACAGTAAAAGATATGATATATTGATATTTTGATATTTTTGCACACCCCTAAACAGGATCACGAACACTCGTATTGATCACAGGATCCTGAAAAAATGTTGCTTAAATCAATTCAGAATTTTTTCTTGAGTTTTCAGACAACCTTGAAACTTTGTTGGCTGTGTTTTGTTAACGTGTGCGTCAACTGCTGAACATTCCAGAGAGATACATGTAGATGGTTTTGCAAAGTTATTTTTATCATTTACTGACTGTGATTTGTTCCGATGTAGAAAAGCAGCGTTGTTCTGTCGACACTTCTGAGTCGTCGTTTGTCTGTCCAATAAACGGTGACACAATAACTTCTGTAAACTCGAGCGGCGCTGATCTTTGGACGTGTAACAGAAGACGGATAATCCTACAGACGGTGAGGAGATCCAGACGCAGACAGGTGTGGCACTGACATGTCAAAGGTTAAACGGGGGATATTTTACTTCTATGGGGTTTTAACTACGAACACAAAACATATTTAGATCACCATGTCACTTTTTATTGTTTGGAAAATGATGTATTTCCTAAAAACGTCAAAACAATCACAACACAGTCGTCCCGCTAATGAAACTACTGCACTTCGCATCAGGTTTGTGAAGTTGTAGTTTACAGTTTTGTATTATGTTTTTTTGTATATTTAAGGAGAAATGTCGTGCTGGAGCGTGGGTGGTTGTAAGGAGGGTTTGAATAGGGCCCAGGAGAGATCACTAGATTACTCAGACATGCAGTTACAAGTGACATATGAGATGACCACTAAATGACAACCACTTCTAGTACTCCTACTACTACTACTCCTACTACTACTACTACTTTTACTACTACTATTACTCCTACTACTACGACTACTACTACGACTACTACTTTTTCTACTACTAGTATGAGTACTTTTATTACTGTTTTTTACTACTACTACTACTACTACTACTACTATTACTATTACTATTACTACTACTACTACATCTACTACTACTATTACTACCACTACTACTCCTATTACTACTACTACTACAATTACTATTACTACTACTTCTACATCTACTACTACTATTACTACCACTACTACTCCCGCTTCTTCTACTACTACTACTACTACTATTACTACTACTACTACTACTACTACTACTACTACTTACTACTACTACTACTACTACTATTACTACTACCACTACTACTACTAGTCCTATTACTACTACACTACTACCACTATTACTCCTCTTACTACTACTAGTCCAACTACTTCTACTACTACTACAACTACTCTTGCTTCTTCTACTACTACTATTACTCCTATTATTACTACTACTACTACAACTACTATTACTACTCCTACTACTACTATTGCTTCTACTGCTACTATTCCTACTACTACTACTATAACTACTTCTACTACTCCTGCTTCTACTCCTACTACTACTACTACTACTCCTACAACTACTACTACTTCTACTGCTACTATTCCTACTACTACTATTATTACTACTACTACTTTTACTACTACGACTACTACTTTTTCTACTACTAGTATGAGTACTTTTATTACTGTTTTTTACTACTACTACTACTACTACTACTACTACATCTATTACTACTATTACTACCACTACTACTCCTGCTTCTACTACTACTACTGCTGCTACTACTACTAGTCATATTACTACTACACTACTACTACTATTACTACTACTACTACTACTATTATTACTACTACTACTACTACTACTACTACTACTACTACTACTACTACTACTACATCTACTACTACTATTACTACCACTACTACTCCCGCTTCTACTACTACTACTACTACTACTATTACTACTACTACTACTACTACTACTACTACTCTCACTACTACTACTACTAGTCCTATTACTACTACACTACTGCCACTATTACTCCTCTTACTACTACTAGTCCAACTACTTCTACTACTACTACTACAACTACTCTTGCTTCTTTTACTACTACTATTACTCCTATTATTACTACTACAACTACTATTACTACTCCTACTACTACTATTGCTTCTACTGCTACTATTCCTACTACTACTACTATAACTACTTCTACTACTCCTGCTTCTACTCCTACTACTACTACTACTACTCCTACAACTACTACTACTACTACTATTATTACTACTCCAACTCCTACTACTACTACTACTACAACTACTATTACTATTACTACTTCTACTACTAGTATTACTACTCCTATTAATATTACTCCTCCTCCTACTACTACTACTACAATTACTATTACTACTACTGCTACTCCCACAACTCCTACTACTACTTCCATACTTCTACCATTATTCTCCTCCAAATACTCATATTTACTTGTACTAAAATTGACTCATCGATTTTATTGATAAACCCTGAGTCTAGTTCCTGTTACACGGAGTAAAACACTAGTTACTTTGTTCTGGTGCAGGTGCGTTCCATCTGTAAACCATTTCACTTTCAAATCTCCACGAGCTGCCAAAAGAATAAACAATTCTTTAACTTGAGCATGAAGCTGTCTCTGCTCTGACAGCGTCTTCAGAGGAGAACGTGACCAGAATCTCATCAAGAAGATTTCAGTTTGACACGAGCTGTGACTTTGATAAAACCGGACACCAGATAATGGATGAGTTTGGGGAGATGTTTGAAAGAACGCGGCGTAGTCTGTTTTTATTTAGATTTTCTGCTCAGAATTGGAAACACAAGTCTTAAGTGATTTCTTTAGCACACAATTTTGTTCTTAAAAGGAAAGGAAATAGAATCAAAATGTTAAATTAAAGTGGGACGAAACACCTAAACTCTACTCATAACGTTTCAAATTGAGCTGCTAAACTGGGTAGGACTAAAGAAGAAGAGAGTGATGAGGGAGGAGAGGCGGAGTCTGGACGTAAACGGAACAGTCTGATTGGTCGAACAGGGATCCACTTCAAACTCTGTCAATGCAGAGAGGTGTCTAAGACAATTCTGTGTGATGTCATGTAGTACTTGGTGGCCACTGGAGGCAGCACACACAGAGTTTTTGACTAGAAAGCTGCAAATTTACCTAGTTTGCACTAAAATTACTCAAAAAGTTATTAGGAACATTACAAAATACACAGTTTAGTTTAAAAAAATGTGGATTTAGTGTTTAGTTCCACTTTGTGTGTCCACCTTAGGTCAACCTAGTCTGATTCATCAGCTGGTTTCACTTCGTGGAAACCGTCTGACCTCGCGGGGACTGAGACTGGGACCAGACCGGGACCAGACCGGGATTCAGACTGGGACTGAAACCGGGACCAGACCAGGACTGACAGCGGTTTAGTCCTGGTTTAGTCCGTATGCGGCGCAAAAGTCCGGCATCGCAGACCAGGACCAGGATCAGGACTGAGACCGGGACTAGTTCGGGATTGAAACCGACACTGAGACCTGATTTAGTCCTGGTTTAGACCTGGTTTAGTCCTGGTTTAGTCCCGGTTGAGTTGTGGATTATACCTGGTTTACTCCTGGTTCAGTCCTGGTTTAGACCTAGTTTAGACCTGGTTTACTCCTGGTTCAGTCCTGGTTTAGACCTAGTTTAGACCTGGTTTACTCCTGGTTCAGTCCTGGTTTAGACCTAGTTTAGACCTGGTTTACTCCTGGTTCAGTCCTGGTTTAGTCCTGGTTCAGTCTGTATGCGGTGCAAAAATACGGCATCGCAGACCAGGACCGGGACTGAGACCGGGACTAGACCAGGACTGAGACCGGTTTAATCTTGGTTTAGTTCTAGATTAGACCTGGTTTACTCCTGGTTCAGTCCTGGTTTAGTCCTGGTTCAGTCTGTATGCGGTGCAAAAATACGGCATCGCAGACCAGGACCAGGACTGAGACCGTGACTGAGACCGGTTTAATCCTGGTTTAGTTCTAGATTAGACCTGGTTTAGTCCTGGTTTAGACCTGGTTTAGACATAGTTTAGACCTGGTTTAGTACTGGTTCCGTTCTGGTTTAGTTCTGGTTTAGACCTAGTTTAGATCTGGTTTAGTCCTGGTTCAGTCTTCGTTCATTCCATATGAGGTGCAAAACTCATCACAGACCGGGACCAGGACCAGGACTGAGCCCGGGACCAGAGCGGGACCAGACCCTCCTCTCTTATTACTCTTTTTTTTAGTCCTTCAGGTTCTGCCCAGTTTAGCCGCCTATTCAATATGTAGTTTTGGGCGGAGTTTAGTTCTTTAGTCCCACTTTAACATCGAGCGCTCAAAACTTCAGCTTTAGTCTGCCTCTAGTGGCCAAACATTTTATTGCACTTTACTTAAACCCATAAGAACTTTGCTGGCGGTAGCTTTAATCCTAATAAATGAAGCAATTTGTACCGGCGGTGATTGGACCTCTCCTCTAAATCTTTCTTAGTCGGTTCTTAGCCATTTTTCTTGCTGTCAGAAGTAGCAGTAATTGTTAATGAGTAAAGCTGATCCCACCCTGCCCCTTCTCTTACAATGGAGCCTGATTGTTCGCGCTTTAATCCTTTCCACAGCTTCTCTTTCATGTTCTTTTGAGGCCGCGCTGAAAGCAGATTTTTCGGTTCGGGTTTAGTTCTGGTTTAAGTCCGGACTTTAAAAGGATCAAGTCTCAGAACAGGATTTGACTGTTGTTATGAGAACTATGTGGATTACAGCGTTACAAAGAGGTCAGCCTTCACTTCCACTTCCTGTCACTTTTCCGTGCAGAGTTGAAGACAAACTCTGACGTCCTGACGCAGACCCCAGTCCTAATCAGGGTTCAGATGCATAATAATATATATTTTTTTTAATTTATGTGACAATAAACAATCATATTATGCTCCTGTGTTGGTATTTTAGTGAGAAACTTAAGCTGCTCTGAGCTGTTTTTACTTGGTTGTCCATTTAGTTTTTGTGCTTCAACCAATCACGGCCTTTGAATTCTGCAGAAATTCAGTGAGTAGTAATTTTTGGCCAGTGCCTCCACTCAATTTCATTTCTCTCCAGCGACTAGGCCAGGAATCAGAATACACAAGGACCGTTTGTAAGAATCCTAGAAGAGCGAGTTCGGGCACCAGACAATCAGCGAAGAGCCATATGTTCTGCGTTGTCAACAATTCCTGAGATCGGGGATTTAAAGCTGGAACAAAGAGAATGTTTGGTGAATTTTATCAAGGGGAAAGACAGGATTTGGGAAAAGCTTAATATAAAAGTTAGTCCCGTTAGCGACGCATTACCAAATATCAGCGATTGGTTAAATAAAAAAAGTACCATCAAACGAACAACTTCTAATGCTGCGAGGTCAGACAGTTTCCACAAAGTGAAACCGTCTGATAAATCAGCACAACAAACACCACCAACTCTCTAATTCACATTCACGTGCATCAGGGAGTTGTACGGGACATTCGTGTAGATTTGACGCTGGACCATAATAAACCAGCTTTTCTCTCCTGCTTCAGTCCAATCAGATGATCCAGGAGGCCTAATCTCCTCCGTCCACAATGACAAAAAAAGAATGCTGCTTTGGTGAAAATTGGGAGTCACATGGTTTTCTCATTTGCGTTGCCAGGTTCAGTGCTGGAATTGAACAGGTTTAAACCTACGTGGACTCTGATCTGAATCCTCACTCCTCCCAGCTCCTGCAGATTCAATCATGAAATGTAATGTGATGTATAAATTAAGAAATAGACTCACAAACCACGAAGACATTTGGAAACACAAGATGACAACTTCCCGTGGGCTCTGTTTGCAGTAATAAGTCTGACAACATCTAGGAAAAATGAGAAAATGTCCCAGTTTTTTTCATCTCCATGTCATTGTACTGTTCTGTTCTGTTCGGCGAATCAACAATTACAACTATACCTCTGTTTTCATCACTTCCCCACTGACACAAAACTCCGGGCGCACTGGGTACATGCAAGGATCTATAATAAAAACTGGATAAGGCGTTTCTCCTCTGTCCCGGCTCAAGTCCGACTAGTGGCCGCTCCAGATACTGCAGCTCCCAGGAGCTTGGGCCCAGAAAGAATTCTCCCGTAGCACAAGGCATTTTTTGGGAATTCAAACTGCCCGTGTTCGGCTGACAGGACATCCACAACTTTCATAAATGTCAGATTTTGTAGAGATTCTTTCTATTTTCACAACATAAACTTTTAAATCCTTTAAGAGCCTAAAAGTAAGTTTTGTAAGACTTAGCCTAGCCCCACTCTGAGCCCTGCTGCTCTAGCAGCTCTTGCTCTGATCTGTTCAATCGCTCCATGCCGTGCATGTTACAGGTGTTTCACAGGTGGGAGGCGCTTGCAAGTACTGAGGAAGTAAATGTGAAAATGAAAAATATTTTGGGCTCATACACCAGTGAGCACAGGCCATTGAAAACGATATGCACCATCTTGGATTCAGGCTACGTTTATATGATGACGGTCTGAAGAGAACAGGCAAAAGTTGCGTGGCGGCTTCACTTTTTATTCCACGTTTAGACGAGTGTTTTCGGGAGGAAATCTGCGTGTTTAAGACACAAAAGTGTGTGGGATTCGATTGTGTTTACATGCCAGGCGACTCGCTGGTGACGCTGGGTGGTGATGTATGTGACGTAAACGTGTACGCAGTGTGAGCAGATCTGACCAGAGTTTTTTGTCTTGGGTGTAGACAGAAACACTACGGTGCTGTGCAGTCAACTTTTCCACTCTGGCGGGTGGTTTCTGATTTTTGCCCCAAAAACGCCGTCACCATCTAAACGAAAGGCACTTCCGATAAAATAGTTTGTTGTTTTTAACCGTAAGTGTTTTCGTGTAAAGAGGCTCTCATCTTCCAGATTTTATTATAGATCTACAGGTACATGTGATTAGAAGAGACGAGGCGCCATTTTCAAGATTCTTCCACACAGCACATACGTCTGCAGTCTTTATTTTACCGCTGATCACATTTACTTCAGTGGGTCTGATCACAGTCGGTCGGCGAGCCCCACTACAGGCACATCGTCATTGCATGTTTCCAAACGTCTTCCTGGTTCAGTTTCAGTTCAATATCAAATCAGATCAATATCATTAAACTATTTGAAATATGTGAAAAAGAAAATCTCCTAATTAAAAATCCAAAAATGGATAATGGAAGGATAAATATGTTTTTTATTGTGAAATCTGATTTTTAATCCGTGTTCTTTGCCCAACACTAAACTCCTTACAGTCCTGTTTACTCTGCGTCCCCGGCATCAGCGGTCACACTCTCCGGCCGTTTAGCCACATTCCCGGGCGTTTCACCCGTTTCGCCTCGGCCTGCTCCCTTTGAAGTGCCCGTCCCTTTAACACTTTGTGCTCTCTCTTAAAGGGATGAAAGGAGGCTCGAGTTTACACTTTTCTTTAGCCGTGATTGAATTGTGCAGCTGATTGTTGAGGTGATGTGAGGCGAGCGCTCCCAGCCGGAGGTCTGACACCGGATTAAAGTGAAGAGCGACTGTCGATGTGTAAAGGCCGTGTCAGAACTGCTTAAAGACGAGAGAGAGAGAGAGAAAGAGCTCTGATGAGGAAATACTAACGCTAATGTACTGAGAGAAGGAAAACAGAACATAACACAAAATGGATTCTTGTGAGCTTTAAAGGTGCACTGCGTAACGTTTTGGTTTGGGGTCTGTCATGTGCTCGTTTCTATGGAGATGTCATAGATGTAAATATGAGTGTAAAATAAAACATACAAATGATGAATGTGAACATATCATACATAATGTGTGCTGGATATTTCATTTGGCATTAATAAAAACACTGTTGTAGTAGCAACAGTAGTGGTAGTAGCAGTAGTAGTAGCAGTAGTCGTAGTAGTAGTAGTAGTAGTAGTAGTAGTAGTAGTAGTAGTAGTAGTAGTAGTAGTAGTAGTAGTAGTAGTAGTTGTAGTAGTAGTAGCAGTAGGAGTAGTAGTAGCAGGACTACTAGTAATAGTAGTAGTAGTAGTAGCAGCAGCAGTA
The DNA here is from genome assembly GCF_026225935.1 of Boleophthalmus pectinirostris. Taxonomy (NCBI): domain Eukaryota; kingdom Metazoa; phylum Chordata; class Actinopteri; order Gobiiformes; family Gobiidae; genus Boleophthalmus; species Boleophthalmus pectinirostris. Next base: position 29,151,707 of record NW_026571047.1, read on the forward strand.
GTCGTAGTAGTAGTTGTAGTAGCAGTAGCAGAAGTAATAGTAGTAGTAGTAGTAGTAGTAGTAGTAGTAGTAGCAGCAGGAGTAGTAGTAGCAGAACTACTAGTAATAGTAGTAGTAGTAGCAGCAGCAGTAGTCGTAGTAGTAGTTGTAGTAGCAGTAGCAGAAGTAATAGTAGTAGTAGCAGTAGTAGTAGTAGTAGTTGTAGTAGCAGTAGCAGAAGTAATAGTAGTAGTAGTAGTAGTAGTAGCAGCAGGAGTAGTAGTAGCAGGACTACTAGTAATAGTAGTAGTAGTAGAAGCAGCAGTAGTCGTAGTAGTAGTTGTAGTAGTAGTAGTAGTAGTAATAGTAGTAGTAGCAGTAGTAGTAGTAGTAGCAGTAGGAGTAGCAGTAATAGCAGTAGTAGTAGTAGTAGTAGTAGTAGTAGGTATTGTTGTAGTTGTTGTAGTAGTAGCAGCAGTAGTCGTAGTAGTAGTTGTAGTAGCAGTAGCAGAAGTAGTAGTAGTTGTAGTAGCAGTAGCAGAAGTAGTAGTAGTAGTAGTAGCAGTAATAGCAGTAATAGTAGTAGTAGTAGCAGCAGCAGTTGTAGTAGCAGTAGCAGAAGTAGTAGTAGTTGTAGTAGCAGTAGCAGAAGTAGTAGTAGTTGTAGTAGCAGTAGCAGAAGTAGTAGTAGTAGTAGTAGCAGTAATAGCAGTAATAGTAGTAGTAGTAGCAGCAGCAGTTGTAGTAGCAGTAGCAGTAGTAGTAGTAGTAGTATTAGTAGTAGTAGCAGTAGCAATCGTAGTAGCAGAAGTAGTAGTAGTAGTAGTAGTATTAGTAGTAGTTGTCGATTATTGACACAGTTGTGCTTCTGAAACTTTTTAAACACATTATTGTCAAAATAAAAGTTGACATATGGTGACTGAAAGTTTCTTTTATACTTTTTTACACTCCACTTGTGAATATTTGTGGTTTAATCCTCGCAGTTTCACTTCAAACGTCTGTGGTCTTTGTATTGTGACGGTATCGATCCGTGTTTGATCAGTGAGCAGCTCCTGACCCTCTTAAACCCGATATTACTTTTAAAGCCTCTTTGTTTGATTGACACATGCACAGCGCGCTCCGATCGCCCCAGCGGACCCGAGGTGAGGTGGTCTCTCTCTCTGTCTCTCCCGGGCTTCTTTATTTGGCCCTGTGTCCGTGGGTGGCTGTGCTAATAATGTGACTAAAGGGGAGCTTAATGCAGGGTGAACAGAACCAGGATTAAACATGGGGGGGTTTGGGAGGGGGGGGGGGGGTCTTTGAGGGGCAGCGGGGGGGCAGAAGCGGGGGGCAGGAGGGGGGGTAAAGCGTTGGGCGTCTTGTGATCTTCAGGTTCAGAGGAAATTGGACGGAACACGACAGTAAAGCTGCCTTTTTTTACCACCAACGTAAACGACAACGTGTCAAACCAGACGGAGAAAACACGCACCTTTAAGAATGTCACTATCTAACGTTTAAGTAGTAGTAGTAGTAGTAGTAGTAGTAGTAGTAGTAGTAGAAGTAGTAGTAGTAGTAGTAGTAGTAGTAGTAGTAGTAGTAGTAGTAGTAGTAGTAGTATTAGTAGTAGCAGCAGTAGTAGTATTAGAAGTAGTAGTAGTAGCAGCAGTAACAGCAGCAGTAGTAGTAGCAGCAGCAGTCATAGTAGTAGTAGAAGTAGTAGCAATAGTAGTATTAGAAGTATTAGTATTAGAAGTAGTAGTAGTAGTAGTAGGAGTAGGAGTAGTAGTAGTAGTAGTAGTAGTAGAAGTAGTAGCAGTAGTAGTATTAGAAGTAGTAGTAGTAGCAGTAGCAGTAGTAGTTGGAGGGAGGAGTAGTAGTAGTAGTAGTAGTAGTAGTAGTAGTAGTAGTTGGAGTAGTAGTAGTAGTAGTAGTAGTAGTAGTAGTAGTAGTAGTAGTAGTAGTAGTAGTAGTAGTAGTAGTAGTAATAGTAGTAGTAGTAGTAGTAGTAGTAGTAGTAGTAGTAGTAGTAGTAGTAGTAGTAGTAGTAGTAGTAGTAGTAGTAGTAGTAGTAGTAGTAGTAGTAGTAGTAGTAGTAGTAGTAGTAGTAGTAGTAGTAGTAGTAGTAGTAGTAGTAGTAGTAGTAGTAGTAGTAGTAGTAGTAGTAGTAGTAGTAGTAGTCAGTAGTAGTAGTAGTAGTAGTAGTACAGTAGTAGTAGTAGTAGTAGTAGCAGTAGTAGTAGTAGTAGTAGTAGTAGCAGTAGTAGTAGTAGTAGTAGTAGTAGTAGTAGTAGTAGTAGTAGTAGTAGTAGTAGTAGTAGTAGTAGTAGTAGTAGTAGTAGTAGTAGTAGTGGCAGTAGTAGTAGTAGTAGCAGTAGTAGTAGTAGTAGTAGTAGTAGTAGTAGTAGTAGTAGTAGTAGTAGTAGTAGTAGTAGTAGTAGTAGTAGTAGTAGTAGTAGTAGTAGTAGTAGTAGTAGTAGTAGTAGTAGTAGTAGTAGTAGTAGTAGTAGTAGTAGCAGTAGTAGTAGCAGTAGTAGTAGTAGTAGTAGTAGTAGTAGTAGTAGTAGTAGTAGTAGTAGTAGTAGTAGTAGTAGTAGTAGTAGTAGTAGTAGTAGTAGTAATAAAACTTTACTATGGAACTTTTCTGGTGGTGCCTCTTGCTCGTATAAACACTGATGTTATTGTTTGCCTGGAATGTTCCAGAGTAAAACATTAAACTTATCCACAGAGACAAACCGATGAAACCAGCCAACCAGGTCACGGGTCAGATCGGTGGAAGGGCGAGCCCACAGACAGTAAACATGCACGTTCTTCTGTTTCAGCCATAAAAACCACATCTGCTGAATAAAACAAACCCAAAAGACAATAAAGTTTGTTAACATCATCAATCAAAAGTTTTACATCTCGTCTCTGCTGATCTGGTGGAATTCACAGCAGAAACAGAACGTCTTTCAGCAGCTCAAAACAAGACTATTTTGACCTGAAAAAAAGGGCTGGTCCGTGAGTTTTGAGCGCGAGGCTAAGGTGGACTCTCCTGCCACCTGTTGGACGGTTTTAACATCACACACACAAATAAATGACAATCACATCATTCCAGACTCATGTTTACTGGTCGTAGAGTTAGTTTAAAGTTGTTTAAAGTTTAGATGAGTCTTTTTTTGAATTCATGTAAAGTTATAAATCCGTGTATCATTCGTTCATTCGTTTTTCAATATAAAACCAAAAATAAGAAAACGAAAAAATAACTGTTTTCTTCATTATTTGTCTCCAAAACCAAAATGAAAAAAAAAAGATAATGATTTGTTTTTTCAGTTTTCGATTTTGTGTTTAAATGAAGAATGGAAAAAACGGATAAAGGTCGTTTCCCGTTTACGTGACTTCCTTGACTGTGATGCCGAACTTTTGCACCGCATACGGACGGAACCGGGACTGAGACCGGGACCAGACCGAGACTGAGACCAGACCGGGGCCAGACCGAGACTGAGACCAGGCCGAGACCAGACTGGGACCAGACCGGGACCAGACCGAGACTGAGACCAGACCGGGGCCAGACCGAGACTGAGACCAGACCGGGGCCAGACCGAGACTGAGACCTAGACCAGACCAGGGCCAGGCCGGGACCAGACCGGGACCAGACTGGGAATGAGACCGAGACCAGACCAGAACCAGGCCGGGACCAGACCGGGACCAGACCGGGACCAGACCGGGACTGAGACCGAGACCAGGCCGGGACCAGACTGGGACTGAGACCGAGACCAGACCAGGGCCAGGCCGGGACCAGACCGGGACCAGACCGGGACTGAGACCGAGACCAGGCCGGGACCAGACCGGGACTAAGACCGAGACCAGACCAGAACCAGGTCGGGACCAGACCGAGACCAGACTGGGACGGAGACTGAGACCAGGCCGGGACCAGACCGGGACTAAGACTGAGACCAGACCAGAACCAGGTCGGGACCAGACTGGGACTGAGACCGAGACCAGGCCGGGACCAGGTCGGGACCAGACTGGGACTGAGACCGAGACCAGGCCGGGACCAGACCACAGGCTCAGAGCCCACGGCAGGGCTGGAGCTCGAAGCTGAGGCCAGGACCCTGCAGAGGCTCGGAGTCAAAGCTCGGAGTCAAAGCTCGGAGTCTGCTCTGGTCCCGCTCTGGTCCCGCTCTGGTCCCGCTCTGGTCCCGGACCTGGATCAGTCCTGGTTCAGTCCTGGTTCAGTCCGTATGCGGTGCAAAAGTTCGGCATCACAGTCACAGAAGTCACGTAAACGGGAAACGACCTTTATCCGTTTTTTTCCATTCTTCATTTAAACACAAAATCGAAAAATGAAAAAACAAATCATTATCTGTTTTTTCCTTTTGGTTTTGGAGACAAATAATGTTTTTGTTTGTTTTTCATTTTATTTTTGGTTTTATATTGTAAAACGAATGAAAGAATGATACACACATTGTTATAGGTCATAACTTCACTACATCATTTAGTGAAGCCAGTTGTTTCTAAAGTTGTGGCAAAATGGACCTGATCTAAAATTTAATCTGCAAATTTGTGCTGTTGTGAAGTTTAATTTTTTCCAGCTAAGACAACTCACCAAAATTAAGCCTATTTTGTCAGCAGAACACTTGGAAACTGTCGTGTTTGCATTTGTGACGAGTAGATTGGATTATTGTAATGCACTTTATGTTGGTGTCAGCCAAAACTCAGCGGCTCAACTTTTAATTGGAACCTGGAAACTCGAGAGCATCTCACTGATTTTAGCCTCTCTCCACTGGCTCCTGGTGTGTTTTAGAGTCGATTTTAAAATTATTTTATTTACGTTTAAGTGTTTACACGGCCTCCTACCTTTCTACTCCTGGTATCATATTTGATACACAACATTCTGAGACCTCTGCCCAACCACATAATCACATTTTTTTCCTGAGAAACCAGTTGTATACAATTAAATACTTGTCAGATCCCCCCTAGTGGGCTTTCCATGGTTTTCAATAAATAACAGGCTCAGAGGAGACGTTTTTTGGTGGGGGTAACTTTCTGTTTTTGGAGAAATAACTTTGTCCATTTTGAAAAGGTTAGTGCAAAAATTGCCTAAATATTGTTATTGATTCTTCAATATGAACATGTTAAAATTGTATGTATCAAATTTGATACAGCAGGTATTTTTGATTAGGTTACTCATCCATCATTATAATGCAATCTGCATAATTCATGCAATTCCATACAAATTTAACAACACACAATTTTTAGTATTTCATAACTAAGATGTCACCTTAAAAAATATGTTTTAAATTTATTGCATAATGGTGGAATTTTAATCTTGACTTGACTTGTACCTAAATGAAAGGTGCAATGGTTTATTTGGTGTAACTGTCCTGTCTCTTCAATTTTCACACAGAATCACTAATAATCTATATTTTACTGATTCAGAAGATATAGAGGATTTTTTTTACATACATTTATAATCAAATCAAATTGAAATGTGATGTAGATCTGTGCTTGAACAAGGACCCAAACTGCTCTCACCTACCACATGTCAAAATAAAAATCATCCTATTCAGACATTTGAAAAACAAACATAAGGAAATGTTCAGAAAAATTTCTCTGAGTTCTAAATGCATCAAATAGAATTTAGTTTGCTCCTAAAATAAACATGGTTGGGTTCTATAGACTGAACATGAAGGCCCAACGTATCAAATATGATACTTTTTAGTTTTTTACATTTTGTTGAAAGGTCTAATAAAGACTTAAATATCAAAGAATCTGAATTTTCTGTGTATTATTTCCTGTTTCAGGCTTTGTAGGGCTAAATAGTGTTTGTGTGCATCACTTTCGCTGTAAAGTTTTAAAGTGCTTCATAAATAAATATAAGTATGATGTGATATCTGTGGAGAGACGACCGCGCTCACATTAAGAATTTGTGTTTTTCAAGGTGTTTTTTGCAATAAAAACAGCTGTAAACAACGCAAATATGCAAGATCGCCACATTTAATAGTCAAATCAATAACATCTCCATTTAGACAAGCGGCTGGCGTTCCCCCCCAACCAGAAATATTCCATAGCGCACCTTTAACCTCACCCGCAGACTGTAACATCGCACATCAATGTCCACTTCCCCCCAGAGACGCTCCGGTTTGGTTTTCATCGACGTTCGACCCGATCTCCATCAGAAATCATTGCTCTGAAAAGCCGCCCGCATCTGCACACACAAAAACCTCTTCATTACGAGAGTTTAGAGCTTTTCCGATCGGCTCCAAATCATGAAAAATGAGCTGTCAAAGTGAGTTAGCGACGCCAGATGACAGCCCGGCGTTAGGCTTAATATCTGCTAATTTGTTTTAATTGTTGTGAGTAAACAAAAGGCTCTAATGGTGTAGATTTCCAATATGGAGGTGTTCGGGAACAGGCGGTCGTAGCCGGATAATTCCTGATTAATTCGAAACGTATTGGAGACCTAAAGATGATCTATGGTTTGTGTTGTGCGCTGATTTGCGGGTTTAATTGCTCAGACAAACAAAAGGAAAAGCGGGGAATGCCTGATTGAAATTCCAAACAACGATTATGGTAAATACAGATGTGAAGAAGACCACAAGGGCGAAAGTTTGGGCTCAGCTTTGGTCCCCCACATGAAACCAACGGAGAGGTTACTTGATTAACAGATTAATTATATAATATTGTTTACTTTTTGTATGATGCACACTGCAAAAAACAAACGGCACATCTTTATAAGAAATGGTCAAATGGGATAAGAAGTTGCGTCTATGTTTTGTGAATTCGATGATTCTTATTCTAGGAGATTTGCCTTTGCTTGTTGGCGATGAGATATTTGTGAGGTCATGTCTGTACATTTTTCCCTGGAATAACAGTTTGGGAGGTGCGCTTGTGGTGATAGTCGCTCTTTTTCCACTGTGACTCGTTATACGACAGGAGTAATTGAAGATGAGGCCAAGTGAGTTCCTTTTGATAAGTTTTTCATAGTTTGGTGCGTGCAGCGTCTTCGCTCATTCCTGCTCGAGACGACATCTTCAGGTGCGACCCTGTCCTGCCGCTTCCCCGGTTTTGGCTCCTAAATACATCTCAGACCGTCTAATAAACAAAATGTGAACTTAAAATAAATAATAATGAGCTCATACATTGAACACGTGGAGATTTTAAAGCTGCTGTCATGCAGAACATGTACAGCGTATTTGTTTAAAAGAGGAGATTGAGAAGGAGAAGAACAAGGTTTAAAGGTCTAAACCAGGACTAAACCAGGACTAAACCGGGACTAAACCGGGACTAAGCAAGGGCTAAACTGAATTTAAAGTCCATCTGATAGATAATGAGCACTGCAGAATGTACAAGATATATTAAACCAGGTCTAAACCAGGTCTAAACCAGGACTAAACCAGGACTAAACCAGGACTAAACCAGGTCTAAACCAGGACTAAACCAGGACTAAACCAGGACTAAACCAGGACTAAACCAGGACTGAACCAGGACTAAACCAGGTCTAAACCAGGTCTAAACCAGGACTAAACCAGGCTAAACCAGGACTAAACCAGGACTGAACCAGGACTAAACCAGGTCTAAAACCAGGTCTAAACCAGGACTAAACCAGGACTAAAACCAGGTCTAAACCAGGACTAACCAGGACTAAACCAGGACTAAACCAGGTCTAAACCAGGTCTAAACCAGGACTAAACCAGGACTAAACCAGGTCTAAACCAGGACTAAACCAGGACTAAACCAGGACTAAACCAGGACTAAAACCAGGTCTAAACCAGGACTAAACCGGGTCTAAACCAGGTCTAAACCAGGACTAAACCAGGACTAAAAACCAGGACTAAACCAGGTCTAAACCAGGACTAAACCAGGACTAAACCAGGACTAAACCAGGTCTAAACCAGGTCTAAACCAGGACTAAACCAGGACTAAACCAGGTCTAAACCAGGTCTAAACCAGGACTAAACCAGGACTAAACCAGGACTAAACCAGGTCTAAACCAGGACTAAAGGACTAAACCAGGACTAAACCAGGTCTAAACCAGGTCTAAAGGACTGAACCAGGTCTAAACCAGGTCTAAACCAGGTCTAAACCAGGTCTAAACCAGGACTAAACCAGGTCTAAACCAGGTCTAAACCAGGACTAAACCAGGACTAAACCAGGTCTAAACAGGTCTAAACCAGGTCTAAACCAGGACTAAACCAGGAACTAAACCAGGTCTAAACCAGGACTAAACCAGGACTAACCAGGACTAAACCAGGTCTAAACCAGGTCTAAACCAGGACTAAACTAAACCAGGACCAGGACTAAACCAGGACTAAACCAGGTCTAAACCAGGAAAACCAGGACTAAACCAGGACTAAACCAGGTCTAAACCAGGACTAAACCAGGACTAAACCAGGACTAAACCAGGTCTAAACCAGGTCTAAACCAGGGACTAAACCAGGACTAAACCAGGTCTAAACCAGGACTAACCAGGACTAAACCAGGACTAAACCAGGACTAAACCAGGTCTAAAACCAGGACTAAACCAGGGTCTAAACCAGGTCTAAACCAGGACTAAACCAGGACTAAACCAGGACTAAACCAGGTCTAAAACCAGGACTAAACCAGGACTAAACCAGGTTAAACCAGGTCTAAACCAGGTCTAAACCAGGACTAAACCAGACTAAACCAGGACTAAACCAGGTCTAAACCAGGTCTAAACCAGGAAACCAGGCTAAACCAGGACTAAACCAGGTCTAAACCAGGTCTAAACCAGGACTAAACCAGGTCTAAACCAGGTCTAAACCAGGACTAAACCAGGACTAAACCAGGACTAAACCAGGGATAAACCAGGACTAAACCAGGTCTAAACCAGGACTAAACCAGGTCTAAACCAGGACTAAACAGGACTAAACCAGGTCTAAACCAGGACTGAACCAGGACTAAACCAGGACTCCAGGACTAAACCAGGTCTAAACCAGGACTAAACTCTAAACCAGGTCTAAACCAGGACTAAACCAGGACTAAACCAGGACTAAACCAGGTCTAAACCAGGACTAAAACCAGGACTAAACCAGGACTAAACCAGGTTAAACCAGGTCTAAACCAGGACTAAACCAGGACTAAACCAGGACTAAACCAGGTCTAAACCAGGTCTAAACCAGGACTAAACCAGGACTAAACCAGGTCTAAACCAGGACTAAACCAGGACTAAACCAGGTCTAAACCAGGACTAAACCAGGACTAAACCAGGTCTAAACCAGGACTAAACCAGGTCTAAACCAGGTCTAAACCAGGTCTAAACCAGGACTAAACCAGGTCTAAACCAGGTCTAAACCAGGGACTAAACTAAACCAGGTCTAAACCAGGACTAAACCAGGACCCAGGTCTAAACCAGGTCTACTAAACCAGGACTAAACCAGGTCTAAACCAGGTCTAAACCAGGACTAAACCAGGTCTAAAGAACCTCTAGTAGATGATGACCACCACAGACTAGGAACACATCAAGAGCTGCAATAAACCAGGTCTAAACCAGGTCTTTTGGCCATGGTGTTTTGTGGAGCAGTGGCATCAACGTCCGCAGAAAGGAACGTGTGGGTGTGGAGTTGCGTCCAAGACTGGTGGGATTGATAAGTTCTTCGCTGCTTCACTGACACAAAGTTCATGCACAACTTTCGAGAAAACGCTTGTGTACATTTGTGAGCACCTTTTTGTGCCAAAATAACTGTAAAATACAAATAAATGTAGAAAAAAGATGGTCTTTTCTTGGTCTCGACCTTTAAAAGTCTTGGTCCTGTTTCGATCTCGACTATCAGAGGTCTTGGTCTTGTCCTGGTCTCGACACTTTGGTCTTGGGCTGGTCTTGGTCTCTATTCATCTATTCATACCATTTTTCACTTAAAAATGTCATCTATTTCCTCGCCTGTCTTCTGTTTTACAGGTTTAAAATAAACTCGTTCTGTTTTTTTCCACATTTTTAAAACCCTTCCACGATTTACGAGTGTTTTAGTGCTTGGACAGTCCGTTTTGGCTTCGTTTGAGCGCGCCCTTGTCCTAAACCTGCTACAGATCTATCAAACGCTAAAAACTCCAAATAGACCACTCTTCTGCGGCCTATTTCACTGCGCAAACACGTTGACTTTGGGCTGTATTAGTTCACAACAGGTGCTTGTTATGACGTGTAGGTGGGATGAATGTGACCTGGCCGTTCAGACTGAAGTCGCATGTCAAAAGATCGGATATGTATCGGTTTTAGGAGCACAAATCCGAGTGGTCTGGGTCGTGTTTGAAAAAACTGGATCTGTGTCAGTAAAAGATCAGATACAGGTCGCATAGGGACGAAAAAAATCTAGTTTGGGTCACTTCAGGCTGCAGACAGACCCCTTTAATTATAAAATGGCTTCAACAAATACAATGAAATGAGCTACTAATCTACCGATCGATGTGTTTAATGCCATACTGTGAAACATTCCAGACTATTCTCAACCTAAAACGGCCTTACATGAGAGACACCGATTAATAACTGCCTCTTCTAAATGTAAGCTTCTCATGCAAACCTTAAACCTCTATTTTATCTTTATCCGAAGATCATGAAAACATCTGGAGAATTATGCGCGTGTAAATCTCGGTGATGAACGGCCGGTCTCCACAGACGGAGCGGAGGAATGAGCGGAGGAACGTCCTGGCTTCACTACAGACATCTGAAGAAGAGGAGACGTCTTTAACACGAGCGAAGGGACCACAAATCAACAAATCCATGACAAAGACGATCTACGTTCTCTGGTGGATCTGTATTACTCATGTTTGGCATTAAAACTGTGGAGGAGTTTTTGATAGATCTGTAGCAGGTTTAGGACAAACAAAGCCAAAACGGACTGTCCAAGCACTAAAAGAGTCGTAAATCGTGGTAGGGTGTGAGTGCGAGTGGGTGTGAGAGTGAAGGTCTGATTTTTACGGTCTTAAAAACATGAAAAAAAGAAGCCAAGTGAGGAAATAGATGACATTTTTAAGAGGAAAATGGTAAAAATAGAAATAGAACAAGACAAGAAGTACTAGTGTTGTAGTCAAGAGCGCACTAATCGAGACCAAGACCAGTCCGAGACCACAGGATCCCGAGACCAGGACGAGACCAAGACCTGTGAGGGTCGAGACCGAGACAAGACCAAGACTTTTAAAGATTGAGATCAAGACAAGACTGAGACCACGGCCCATCGAGACCAAATCAAGACCATCTTTGTCATTTTCTACATTTATTTGTATTTTACAGTTATTTTGGCACAACTATATCAATGTTTTTGTTTTTTTTTGTTTTTTAATAAATCTATCTCCATTTTATCTGGTTAATGTTCATTTAAGCTTAAAATAGGCCCAGTCCCTTTTCTGGACCCTGACCCACAGTTTGAGAACCACTTCTTTAATCCCACTTCCACTGGCACTTTACTAAAAATGACTTAATCAAGTGTTTTTGTTTTCCAAGTTCATAACATTTTAATTTCCATTATCTTACTAGTTTTACAGTGATATTTGTCAGCCTCTGCACATTTACCGGCCGTAATAAAATACGATTGCACTCGTAAAGTGTCAGACCTCGAGTCCGAGACAAGACTGAGACCAAGCACCTTCAAGACCGAGACAAGACCGAGTCCAAGCGCCTTCAAGACCGAGACAAGACCGAGTCCAAGCGCCTTCAAGACCGAGACAGACCGAGTCAAGCGAAGACGAGACAAGACCGAGTCCAAGCACCCTTCAAGACCGAGACAAGACCGAGTCCAAGCGCCTTCAAGACCGAGACAAGACCGAGTCCAAGCGCCTTCAAGACCGAGACAAGACCGAGTCCAAGCGGCAATCAAGACCGAGACAAGACCGAGTCCAAGCGCAATCAAGACCGAGACAAGACCGAGTCCAAGCGCCTTCAAGACCGAGACAAGACTGAGTCCAAGCGCCTTCAAGACCGAGACAAGACCGAGTCCAAGCGCCTTCAAGACCGAGACAAGACCGAGTCCAAGCGCCTTCAAGACCGAGACAAGACCGAGTCCAAGCGCCTTCAAGACCGAGACAAGACCGAGTCCAAGCGCCATCAAGACCGAGACAAGACCGAGTCCAAGGCCGCCAAGTTCAAGACCGAGACAAGACCGAGTCCAAGCGCCATCAAGACCGAGAAAGACCGAGTCCAAGACAAGACCGAGACAAGACCGAGTCCAAGCGCCATCAAGACCGAGACAAGACCGAGTCCAAGCGCCATCAAGACCGAGACAAGACCGAGTCCAAGCGACAATCAAGACCGAGACAAGACCGAGTCCAAGCGCCTTCAAGACCGAGACAAGACCGAGTCCAAGCGCCTTCAAGACCGAGACAAGACCGAGTCCAAGTGCCTTCAAGACCGAGACAAGACCGAGTCCAAGCGCCATCAAGACCGAGACAAGACCGAGTCCAAGCGCCTTCAAGACCGAGACAAGACCGAGTCCAAGCGCCTTCAAGACCGAGACAAGACCGAGTCCAAGCGCCATCAAGACCGAGACAATTCAGAGACAAGACCGAGTCCAAGCGCCTTCAAGACCGAGACAAGACTGAGTCCAAGTGCCTTCAAGACCGAGACAAGACCGAGTCCAAGCGCCTTCAAGACCGAGACAAGACCGAGTCCAAGACGCCATCAAGACCGAGACAATTCAGAGACAAGACCGAGTCCAAGCGCCTTCAAGACCGAGACAAGACCGAGTCCAAGCGCCTTCAAGACCGAGACAAGACCGAGTCCAAGCGCCATCAAGACCGAGACAATTCAGAGACAAGACCGAGTCCAAGCGCCTTCAAGACCGAGACAAGACTGAGTCCAAGTGCCTTCAAGACCGAGATAAGACCGAAACCAAGCATCAGCAAGACTCATTTTTACTGTCTTAAAAACATGAAAAACAGAAGTAGTTTATTTTAAACCTGTAAAACAGAAGAAAACAGGTGAGAAACATTCTTAAGAGGGAAATAGTATGAATAGAAATAGTACAAGACAAGTAGTAGTAGTAGTAGTAGCAGTAGTAGTAGTAGCAGTAGTAGTAGTAGTAGTAGTAGTAGTAGTAGTAGTAGTAGTAGTAGTAGAAGGTTTTGTGTCATGGAATTATGTTATGAATGTGTTTTATAAAGGTTAAAATTAGAGGGGCACTATGTAACTTGCTTGTCTCCGTGGAGATGTTATTTCTTTGTCTGGAATGTTACACAGTATGACATTAAACCTTTCCAGACCAGGTTACAGGTCAGATCTGTGGAGAGGCGACCCCGCTCACAGTCAGAACGCTTGTTTTTCTAGGTATTTTTGAGCCATAAAACCACCTGTACTTGAATAAATGTAAAGTAAAGCTGTTTAATGTCACACCGTGGAACATTTCAGGCAAAACAATAACATCACCAAGAAAAGAAAAGTTACACATTGCTTCTTTACAGTCAGAATCAGCCCACGCTCCAGTGATTTCTCTCATTACGCAGACCGCGATCGGACCTTTCTCATATTAACCTTCAGAATTGTGTAATAAAAATGATAAGATTCTTTTTTTTCGCCGAGCTTTTCCATTAGCACATGACAGATTTTTTAGAAGAGTGGACTTAAATGTGGTCCAGCTGATGTAACAGACTGAACGCCGAGGAGTTGTAAAAATAGACGCCGTGTTAAATGGGCGAATACAAGTCTGATTTAAGAGCCGCTGGAGCGATGAATCAGAACTAAATGAGATTATGGTTATTAAGTAAAGGTCCGCGCTTTCGGTGCTGGATCGACTCAAGTTCTCTTTTATTTGTACAATATTTAATTTCACCGTCTCTGCATTACTCAGACTTTTGACACTTTTGGTATTCCACTTGTTACAGCTACACATTCTGCATTTATATGGACCACCCGCTAAAGACTAAATGTCATTTTAAAGCTCTTATATTACACAAAATTGACTCTTGTGAGCAACAAACGCAAACGCCGCAACAAATACAAATGCCACAACACATTAAAAAGCCACAACAAACCTAAAAAAGCCACAACGGAAATGACCGTGATACTCTATTTTAATGCAAAGGCCGCAACAAATACAAACGCCACAACACAAACGCAAATGCCGCAACACATTAAAAAGCCGCAACACATCAAAAAGCCGCAACACATTAAAAAGCCGCAACACATTAAAAAGCCACAATTGAAGTGACCGTGGGACTCCATTTTCCGACGGACCGATCAAGCGGCAAGTGAAGAAGAAGAACTACAACGTGAAAAGTAAAGGAACGTAAAAGTTGGAAACGTAAGTAAAAGTAATTTATTGTTTTATCATTATTCGTTTCACGTTGTAGTTCTTCTTCTTCACTTGCCGCTTGATCGATCCGTTGGAAAATAGAATCCCGCGGTCACTTCCGTTGTGGCTTTTTGATGTGTTGTGGCTTTTTAATATGTTGTGGCTTTTTAATGTGTTGTGGCTTTTTAATATGTTGTGGCTTTTTAATGTGTTGTGGCTTTTTGATGTGTTGTGGCTTTTTAATGTGTTGTGGCTTTTTAATGTGTTGTGGCTTTTTAATGTGTTGTGGCTTTTTAATGTGTTGTGGCTTTTTAATATGTTGTGGCTTTTTTGATGTGTTGTGGCTTTTTAATGTGTTGTGGCTTTTTAATGTGTTGTGGCTTTTTCATATGTTGTGGCTTTTTAATGTGTTGTGGCTTTTTAATATATTGTGGCTTTTTGATGTGTTGTGGCTTTTTAATGTGTTGTGGCTTTTTGATGTGTTGTGGCTTTTTAATATGTTGTGGCTTTTTGATGTGTTGTGGCTTTTTAATGTGTTGTGGCTTTTTAATGTGTTGTGGCTTTTTGTGTGGCTTTTTGATGTGTTGTGGCTTTTTAATGTGTTGTGGCTTTTTGATGTGTTGTGGCTTTTTGATGTGTTGTGACTTTTTGATGTTTTGTGGCTTTTTAATATATTGTGGCTTTTTGATGTGTTGTGGCTTTTTAATGTGTTGTGGCTCTTTAATATGTTGTGGCTTTTTGATGTGTCGTGGCTTTTTAATGTGTTGTGGCTTTTTAATGTGTTGTGGCTTTTTAATATGTTGTGGCTTTTTGATGTGTTGTGGCTTTTTAATGTGTTGTGACTTTTTGATGTTTTGTGGCTTTTTAATATGTTGTGGCTTTTTAATGTGTTGTGGCTTTTAATGTGTTGTGGCTTTTTAATGTGTTGTGGCTTTTTAATGTGTTGTGGCTTTTTGATGTGTTGTGGCTTTTTAATGTGTTGTGGCTTTTTGATGATGTGTTGTGGCTTTTTAATATGTGTTGTGGCTTTTTAATGTGTTTGTGGCTTTTTAATATGTTGTGGCTTTTTGAATGTGTTGTGGCTTTTTGATGTGTTGTGGCTTTTTAATGTGTTGTGGCTTTTTTAATGTGTTGTGGCTTTTTAAATGTGTTTGTGGCTTTTTAATATGTTTGTTGCTTTTTGTGTGTTTGTGTTGTGGCTTTTTAATGTGTTGTGGCTTTTTGATGTGTTGTTTTTTGTGGCTTTTTAATATGTTGTGGCTTTTTTAATGTGTTGTGGCTTTTTAATATGTTTGTTGTGCTTTTTAATATGTTGTGGCTTTTTGATGTGTTGTGGCTTTTTAATGTGTTGTGGCTCTTAACCTCCTCCCTTTCTTGTCCTCTCCTTTCTCTTCACCCTCTTCCCCTCTTTCTTTTTCTGCACCTCTCTCTCCCCATCTCTCCACTCCTCCTCCACCCCTTCTTCTTTCTCTCTTCTTCCATCTCACCGTCTCCCTTCCTCTTTTTCAATCTCTCTTCACCCTTTTTCTTGTCCTCTCCTCTCACTCTCCCTTTCTCTCTCCCTCTCTCACACATTCCACTTCTCGTCACCTTTATCTCTCCACACCTCCTCCACCCCTTCTTCTTTCTCTCTTCTCATATCTCTCTTTCGCTCTCTCCCTCTTTTCTTACACCCCCTCTCTCTCTCTCGTTCTCTCTCTCCGTCCGTCAGGCAGTGGAGCGTGTGATCCACAGTGAGTCGTGTCTCATGTCCCATTATAATTCCCATTGTCAGAGCACAGAACATGACAGAGCATCTTCATCATCATCACTGGTTTTGACCTTAACACAGACGAACTCCAGCTCCTCTTTTCCCTCTCGGGGTCGACACGGACACAGAGTCAAGAGCGGGTTTAGGTTTCTTGTTGAAATAACCTCAAATGTTTACAAAACGTACAGAAACAGATCGAGATTTTATATTTAAAGATTTATTTTTGTTCTGTTAAAGCAGGAGTCACCAAATGTTTTTCTCTGGGGGTCACATTATCGTTCCTGACTGTGATGGTCGGCCGTAGAACAGAATTGTTTGACCCTGACGACGCAGATTATATTCTTTAAAAACCGTCACACTTTCTTTACACGTCAGACAAACTGCAAGGACTTTACACTGAACAAAATCATAATGGGTCGTCCACTGTTCTTTGAAAACTCGTCACTCTCTGTCAACTTTTCGTACTTTAACACTCGTCATTTTGTTGTTCGTTATTGCACTACAGAACTCTGCATCTGTGTTAACTCTCACTGTTTGATCTCGAGCTTGTCAGATGACCAAAATTTGGCGGCAAATTTAATGACAAATGGGTCCGATCAAGTGGTAACAGAGGGAAATGGGCAGATTTTTTACATTCAAATGTCTCTTATTCAGAAACTAGAGGGACTATTGAAATAAGTAAAGTATCAGAATGTAGGAAAGAGTTACACTCCAACAGGGTCAAGTTAAACCTGTGATATTCTTTCAAGATGTTGACAAAAAATTTAAAAACTCATGTCGGTAACGGAGGGAATGAAATATGCAGCACTTTTTGGGCAATAAATCCAAACAGTGATAACTCTTGGTTCTCACTTACATATCCTTAACAAACTGGTTTGAATATTTGCTTCATATAGTTTTCTACCATATGGTACAAGATTAGGTTGAAAAACCTCTTACTTTTTGACTAATGAGATTTTTTATTTAGAAAGGTCATGGTAACGGAGGGAAAAGTAACGGAGGGAAAATTGTGCAAACAAGTAGAAGGTGCAGGATTTTGCATAATTTGTCTTTTTTCTTCCGAATACTTTAATATTATTTCAAAATGAAAGGAAAATATTTCTATAAAATATGTCAGTCCTTCCAAGCAAATTTTTATCATTTTAAATATACATATATATAATATAATATATATATATATATTATATATATATATATATATTATATATATATATATATATATATATATATATATATTATATATATTTTTTTTTTTTTTTAAATCATATACCTTCATCAACAGTTCAAAGATGGAATAACACAAGATATGATGAAATACATCCATTTATTTACATGATTTGCAGGTCTTTGAAATTTGGGAAATAATTTTTGTTCCATGTTTCATACATGGTCTGTTTAAAACATATGTAACTTTAGAACCAAAAATGGTACAGAAAAAAGGTCAACAGTTTCATAAACTAGAGTACATATGTATCTGTTCAATACATACATTTTTATATCAGATGCATTAACTTGAATTTTTGGCCTTGCTGTTTACTTCTGCTTGACCGGGCCCAGATGTAAATACTTGGCTGCATCATTTGCCCCAGTATCAGAAATTCAACTTGTTCTCAATTTTCAAATGTGACAACACCAAATAAAAGAAAATCTGTGAAATATTTGCTCAGCTGAATAAAATCTCCTGGGTCCTCAAAGCCTCTTAAGGTCCATCCTAACAGTGTCCATAAGGCTCTGGCAGAAAAATCAGTTTTTCTTAAATAACTTTAAAAAATAATGCATTTAGGGCCATGGTTGAGTTGAAGTTGAATATAATTGTTGCTATTGTGTATCTTTTTGGTACCGATTTTATATCTCTATCTTCATAAATTTTTATGCTATGGCAATTTCTTTTTTTTCATTTTTTTTTTCATAATCAATATATATTATATTACATAAAATGAGAGACATAAAGTTTGTTCTCTTTTTATAGTGATCAGAGACTGTATTTTTAAAAAGTGAGTATGTCTCAATGACCAATGAGGTACGGCTCAGGGTTTTGTAAACCCAAGTGTCCAGAAAGAAGAAGGATGTTATTAAAGAAAAACTGATTTTTCAGCTCAGTTCAACTTCAGAGGCTTGATGGACCCAGAAGACATCAAGAGAATTTCATGAAATTTCTCAAGGAAGTTTACTTCACTGGCAGGTGTAAAAAATTGATACTAGGTACAGATTGATTTTCAGAAATTTTTCAAAAAGTTGGGCAAATGATGCAGAATAGTAAATATGTTATATAATTATTTAAATATGACTATAAATACTATATATAAATATCATTTTTACATTGAAAATATCAACAAAATACAAGATGCAGATGTGTTATTATTTACCTAAAAAGTAATAATAAAAAAACAGGCCATGAACATTTGAGGATTGTCTCAGGGCCAGTTCAAGTGGTGGGGGACAGAGGGGCTGGGGGGCCGGTCAGAGGGACGTGGAGGGTCGGAGTTGGCCCGCGGGCCTTAGTTTGATAAACCCTGTGGTAAAAGGATCTGGTACGACATTTGCTCGACCTTTGTGTGTAGTGATTTTTTTATTACCAAGCACTAAAAACCGGGGATGTCTTGTTTTTTTTATTTTGAAAATCTGGTCACCCTAGACTTGCTGCCATTGTGTCCTTGAGCAAGACACTTTACCCACCTCCCTACTGGTGTATGAGTGGGTGAACTGTTCCTCGATGTAAAGTATTTTGAGAGCTTAAATGTGGGAAAGCGCTGTTTAAAAATGTGACTATTGACCATTTGTCCATCCTCCTCTCTTTTTATTGTCCCTCCTCTTCCTCCTCGTCTCCATCCTCCTCTTTTTCCTCTCCCTCCTTCCTCCTCGTCTCCCTCCCGTCTGCGTCTCTGCGCATTTAGCTCGTGTGATTGACAGACTCCGGTCCGATCGCGGGGAAGGCGCCGACACGTTCACTGTGATCAGCTCTGACGGCGAGCGCGGGAGAGAGAGATTTTCTGAAGCCTTGTTCTTTTATTTCGGTCGCTCGCTCGTCCCGGTTGTTTGTCGTCTGCGCGTCAAATCAAATCAGCGTTTAGGAAAGCAGACGCACAGCCCACAGGTACAGAGAGGAGAAAGGAGGAGAAAAGAGAGGGAGGAGAGAGAGACGGAGAGATTGAAAGGAGGAAAAAAGAGGGTTGATTAGGGTGAGAGGGAAAGAGAGAGAAAAGAGAGGCAATGATGAGAGAGAGAAAGAGGAGTTAGGGAGGACAGAGAGAGGAGAGAGAGAATGAGGAAAGAGAAAGAAAGAGGAAAGAGAGAGGCAATGAGGAGAGAGACAGAGAGAGAGAGAATGAGGACAGAGAAAATATGAGGAAAGAGAGAGAGAAGAGACAGAGAGACAATAAGGAGTGAGAGAGGCATCAGAGAGAGAGAGAGAGGAAGAAGAGGAAACAGAGAGAGAGACAATGAGGAGAGAGGAGAGAAAGAAGAAAGAGAGAGGGAAGGAGAGAGGAGAGAGAGAGAGAGAGTTACAGACCCCTGTAACCTTTTTTCTCCAGTGAGCTACTTTTACAAAACGTAATGTGGGTTTTTTCGGAAGGTTCAATGCGTGTCCTAAAAAGAAGCACAGGAGATGGAGAATCCGAGAGAACAGGCCACTTTATTTCAGCATTTCCATTGAGAGAGATTCAAGTTGATTACCAAGTACAACTGCCACCCGAACGACTCTGACCAACTCAAAATCAGGGGTAGCTTTATACTACATCTTGACAAAACATTAACTTGTTGATTTAGCATATACAGCAAGAAAATGAACAATACTGCTGACCCAGTGCACCTTATCATGGGTGGGAACATGCCACGGGGTCCACATATGTCAGTTTTTCTGCTTCGTGGCATCTCAAAGTCCAGAAAAACATGTTCTTTATGGCACTCAAAGTACAGAAAAAACATGTTATATAGACCTATAGATAGTCATACGTGTTTTCCACCCTGTTGTCATTCCAAAGTCCATAATATTAGGTGAATTAGCATGACCAACACATAATATTTCCCACAGTAAATGCAAATCAATCAATCAATCAAACTTTATTTATAAAGCGCTTTTCATACAAAAACGTAACACAAAGTGCTTTACAGTGATTAAAAACAATCCCGCATTTCCATCCACCAACCCACTTATCCAACCCCACACCTGCCCAACTCCACACAAACAAACAACCCAGACACGCGCACACACACACACACACACACACACACACACACACACACACCCTAAGATAGTAAAATACATAAAATCCCCTATAGTAAAATGTGAGGCTGAATACAGGCGAACCAGTTGAGAAAAGCATCATCAGAGGAGCTTCTACACCAGGAGCAGAGAGTCGTCCACCACCACCAGGAACCACCACAGGAGCCAGGGGAGAGATGAAGCCCAAGCACCAACCCTCCACCAGGAGCCCACGGGACAGACCCAGCAGCCACAGCCGACCTCCACTCCCGATGCAGAGGCTCCTACAGAGGAAACACTGGAAATCCTAAAAAATATGCCTAAAATAAATAAATATACTAAAATGTGTACAATAGAAACAGGTAAAAGTATAAGAATTTAATCAAAAGCGAAGCTAAAAAGGCGGGTCTTGAGCCTGCTCTTAAAAACATGAACGTTCTCTGCAGCCCTGAGCTCCTCCGGCAGGCAAAGAAACAGTAAATATAAGAGCCACAGCGAGCCTTAGATGGGGAACAGTTAGACGCTTATAAAACATAAACCATTCTCCATTTATCTGTGCACCAAGACACATTTACAGTGGTAATTAATCAAATTTTACTTATTATGCACAGTACATATAATCTCACTCCACCTCCTCGTGTTGTCAAAAAAGAGTTCTTTTTACTGATGGCTTGCTCAATCTTTATTGTGGCCTGTACAATTTCGAGACCCACAGGATGCCCCTGATGCCAACATCACCAACGCCACCGTCGAACTAAAACAATTAACATAAATTACAATCAGAAAAGGTATAATATAAAGACATAAAATAAAAAACATGAACAATTACAAAAAACATACCTCGCTGGCTGACCCATATTTTGGAGGTAGAATGACCTTTAACATAACTCTATTCACTTTATTTTAACTTTAATTGACTTCTTCTGTTTCTTGACCAGGCGTGCGTCTCTATCAAGGGGTCCAGTGGAACCGACAAAAACAATAACAGTTCCTACCTGCTGACTACCAAAATAAAAGCACGAAAATCTTCTCTTATGTGCATATTACATATTATTCAAGAATCAAATAAAAAGCAAATCAAAACTATGGCAGTAAAATATAATTCAAAAATCCCTTGGTGCCACCTAGTGCCTCTGCTGAACTTCGTTTCTGTTCAGCAACTAGGTCAGGAATTGGAATACACTAGACAGTTTGCGGAGAGCTGTGAAGCCATGACGTCAAACTCAAGCGCCCGTCTGGGTCCCTTTTGTGGTACAGCACAACAGTAAACAAAGCGATGAAGCAACGATTCCCGAGATTGAGGATTTAAAGCGGGAACAAAGAATGTTTGGTGAATTTTAGAGGGGAAAGACATTATTGCCCTTCTTCCTACAGGATTTGGGGCATTCCATACGTCACGACCAAATATCAGCGATTGTTTAAATTAAAAAAGTACCAGCCTACCGTCGAGCGAACAAATCCTAATGCTGCGAGGTCAGACGGTTTCCACGAAGCTAGTATTGTACTGCATATTACTGGTTTGTACT
The DNA here is from genome assembly GCF_026225935.1 of Boleophthalmus pectinirostris. Taxonomy (NCBI): domain Eukaryota; kingdom Metazoa; phylum Chordata; class Actinopteri; order Gobiiformes; family Gobiidae; genus Boleophthalmus; species Boleophthalmus pectinirostris. The sequence goes on from NW_026571047.1 coordinate 29,173,361, forward strand.
GCATATTATTGTAGTACATTTGAAGATAGCACATCACAGTACTTCAGTTACATCCAAAGTAACAAACAGAGAAGATGGAGGGACATGTTCCAGTTTGTTCCGGTAAAATTAAGCGCCGCATTTATCAACTGTAAAGAGAAAAGTATTTTCTAAAAACATCATTTTTTTAGGCGAAGCATCAAGTTTTCTCAAGTCACAGGCCTCAAGTCCGAGTCAAATCCCAAGTCACCGTCCTTCAAGTCCCAAATCAAGTCCCAAGTCAAGTCCCAAGTCTTTGTCTATTTGATCAAGTCAAGTCTCAAGTCCTAAAAATAGTGACTCAAGTCTGACTCGAGTCCAAGTCACGACCACCTCTGCAAAGCAATAACATCCCCTTGGAGAAAAGCATTTGACGGACCCTCCCCCAGAAAAGTTACACAGTGCACCTTTAAATCTACTGTATGTGATTCACTACATCATAATGTTTTGCTTGATTTATTTTCATTATCAAACGCTTTTAGATGACAACTTTTATCTTTGAAACCCAGTGAACACAAGCCACTGATAAAACCGTATCTTCGCCAGAGGAAATGGGATTCTGGGTAGTTCATAAATTCCGAGTGGAGCAGCTAATTTAAGGACGATTACATTAATTTCAATGACATCCATTTGATCGCTACATCCCATAATATGCCTCTGGAGCCGGGAGATAAGAGGACCGTCATTTGGACCAAACTCATTCAAGAGCAGGAGATAATCCCACTCCATTTTTCACAGAATCACTTAAATGTGTGACAGCTCTGTTCACTAACGGGTCCATTGGATTCTGTGAGAGGATGATTTAATACTGACCCAAAGCCTCAGGGTACAAGATAGTGAATATAAATTAAACTGTATTATGTTATTTTTGAATTTGAGAAATAGAAAAAATATTAAAGAAGAATACTTGTGTCTGCTGTCTGCTTAATGTGATGATACTAGGGATGTAACAATAACCAAAATATCGTGATATCGTATCGTCAAAGTTCGCACAGTAATATCGTGGACCATCACAATATATCGAATTACAAGTCTCTTTGCTTAAATTAAGAGTTATGGTGCAGCAATAACTAAAAAAGACAGAGGGGCCCGGTCAAGCAGAAGTAAACAACAAGGCCAAAAATTCAAGTTAATGCATCTGATATAAAAATGTATTGAACAGATACATATGTACTCTAGTTTATGAAACTGTTGACCTTTTTTTTTGTACTATTTTTGGTTCTAAAATTACATATGTTTTAAACAGACCATGTATGAAACATGGAACAAAAATTATTTCCCAAATTTCAAAGACCTGAAAATCATGTAAATAAATGGATGTATTTCATCATATCTTGTGTTATTCCATCTTTGAACTGTTGATGAAGGTACATGATTTTTTAAAAATAAATGTATTTAAAAATGATAAAAATTTGCTTGGAAGGACTGACATATTTTATAGAAATAGTTTCCTTTCATTTTGAAGTAATATTAAAGTATTCGGAAGAAAAAAGCGACAAATTATGTAAAATCCTGCACCTTCTACTTGTTTGAACAATTTTCCCTCCGTTACTTTTCCCTCCGTTACCATGACCTTTCTTAATAAAAAATCTCATGACTCAAAAAGTAAGAGGTTTTTCAACCTAATCTTGTACCATATGGTAGAAAACTATATGAAGCAAATAGTAGTTATCACTAGTTATCACTGTTTGTATTTATTGCCCAAAAAGTGCTGCATATTTCATTCCCTCCGTTACCGACATGAGTTTTTTTTCAACAACTTGAAATTTCACAGTTTAACTTGATACTTTACTTTTTCCTAGTCCCTCTAGTTTCTGAATAAGAGACATTTGAATGTAAAAAAACTGCCCTTGTTTCCCTCCGTTACCACTTGACCGGAACCAGAGGGAACTATAGACCATGATCCTTTGCTTCATTTCAGCACAGACTAGTAAGTAAGCAAATCTTTTTTTTTTTTCCCCCAATATTTGTATTAATTTTCAGACAATAAAACATGTTCACACAAAATTTACCTCATTATTAACACAGGCCAACATACAACTGAAAAAATAAAATAAAATAATAATAATAATAATAATAATAACAAACCAATTCACACTGGCACACTCATACACATTCACATATTCACTAAACAATATTTGCACAATACAACTTATCAGTCACAGGTAAGTCCGAGATTTATATTCAGTGACCATATGTACTTAAAAAAATAAAAATGGGTAGAGAAAAATAAAAAAATAAATAGATAGATAAGAATAAAATATAATTTAAGTATAGTAAATAATTAAGCCCTGCAGTCTGAACATAGACTTAGTTGCGTCTTGTTTCATTCACACAAGTTCAACACACAAACTCTGCATATTTAGGCTGAGTTTTGAATTCTCTCAAACAGAAAACACCCTGCTCCACCTTGTGATGTCATGTGGTAATACAGAAAGTGCTCCACTGTGTTTTCAAACTCCATAAACTTTCACTAGAATCATTTGTAGGATTTCGAACCTGGAATTGCCCAATCTCTACTGAATAAAAAGTAAACTACTGCTTCATCACAAGACGGAAAAGAGCATTTGGAGCTTTGGAGATAAAGACAGACTAATAATAAACAAATACTCAAACATGTGTGAGTGAAACAAAACACAACTCCAGGTCTGTTTTTTGAGGTAACATATTAACATGGCAAAAAGCTCACAAGAGTCAGTTTTGCATAATATAAGACCTTTAATAAAAGAGAGAAATCCTCTGACTAAACACCGCTCTGAGTGGGTAATGAGTGGGTAAATGGTGAGCAATTAGGAACAATTAGGCTATAACATGGTCAAAAGCTCTGAAAAGTCAATTTTGCATAAACGCTTTACTTGATGTTTAACATTTACTCTAATTTGGACATAAATCGCTAAGACTAAGTCCCATTTGGATCTTCTTTATCAGCACTTGTTCAACTAGTTTCAATAGATTTTAGGATTGATTAGTATCTGAGTATTGACTTTTTGACAATACCAAAACACACAGGCTTAAAGGCACAATATTACACTGGTCCCCAAACCTTTTTTGTGCCACGGACCGGTTTAATGTCAGACAGTGAGTGCGTATACATGCACATCAATAACCCGGTTATTAGCCATATCCCGGTTCTGTCAGTATTCATGTTACTGCGTTTACATGCGCACTGAGAAACTCATATCCGCGTGTACATGATCAAATGGAGTGTCCCGGTTTCTTGACATAATCTTACAAATGCGCAGGCGCAAAAATTAACTTAAATCAATTTCATAAACCAGGAAAAATACAAACCGTGAGCTCCTTTAGCATAAGAAGCTAAGGAGCTACGAGATCTCCCACAATCCACTGCGCAGATTCTTCATTAAAATCTTCTGCATAAATAAACTCAACTTTACAACATATAAACCATAAACACTATAGAGCCACATCAGCCCGTTTGATCAGATAATTCAGCTGTGATCACATTTGTTTGACCGTAGGCTAATTAGCATAAACTGTTAGCGGCAATAAAAACAACTCGCTCCTTGCGCCGCTGATGCGATCAGTTTCTTTTGGACTAAATGACACGACTCTGTGGATTATGTGTGTTATTTCTGTGACAGAAGAGGTGCTTAATGATGGTAAGTGTGTTCTGTGCGTATAGTTGTATAGGAGATAGTTCATGTTTTAGCTTTTCAGCGTCACACGAGTGCAGGTCGTACGAGTGCAGATTGTACGTGTGCAGGTTTAGCGCAGCTCTTTATTTTACAGTCATTTCACTCGTTTGGTCACTTTATTTATGTTGGTCAATTTATTTATGTCACTACTGTTGTGGTGAAAGGCTGGAAAGTGTCTTTTGGACGCATGCGCACTCAACTTTATGTTGCAGTAACCGGGGTACTGCGTTTACATGCCAACAAGTAACCCGGTTACTATCGGAATAAACCAGCTACAGTAACCCGGTTTCTAATAACCGGGATACTGCCATAACCGGGTTACTGAAACCGGGTTACTGCGTTTACATGCACCATCAAGAAACCGGGATACTCAAAAAACCCGATCATAACCGGGTTATTGATGTGCATGTATACGCACTCAGTATGTTCACGGATTGACCTTTAAGGTGTGGCGGATAAATACGACAAAATAAAATGATACGACCAACACAAAAACTGTGGTATTTGGTAAATATAATAATAAACATTTCCAAAGATGCAGCTTGTGGGTTTAATATTAGAGTTAATGTATCATGTGACTGAGACAAGTATTTTGAGTGAGTGAAGAATTCTGTCATTTTTCAAAATAAAACATTGTTCAGACTCGTTGTGGAAAAAAATATTTAGATCTCTTGATGATAAATAATTAATCCATTTGTGAAGCCCAATGAGTTTTTGGAATACACACCAAGGTTTATTCTTGTTACAGCAGATATGGACAGGACGTAGACTTACCAGGGCCACAGACCAACAGCCTCTTCTCCAGCAGAATGTCCCTCCAGCGTTAGACCCGAGTCTCTCTCCCCTCAAGCCTTTTCTCTCAGAGCATCTCCCCTGAGTCTCTGCTTCTAATCTCTGCCCCAGAACATTTGAGCTCTAAGTATTTATACAGAAATACATGTTACATACATATCAAAGCAGAGTGACACTTGTCTCACTGGCTGGTGCTGAACTCAACTCAACTGAACACACATTTGAGGACAGGTAGAACAACAGTGGGGACATTTGTGTCTGCTGAAACTTTACACGTGTTAATGACTTGTCTGGTCTCATGTAGAAATCACATTCATTTACACAAAGACAGATTGACAGAAATCTTTCCACAGTATAAATTTCCATCACACTGGGATAATAAATAAAACAGAAATAATGTAAGTTATTTATTCTTTATGTGCGACTCGGTACCAAACAACCCACGGACCAGTACCGGACCGCTGCTATGTTACACAACACTGAGGCCCCGTCCACACTAGTTCGTATTCGAGTCGTTTTCATTGTAGATGCAGTGTTCGTTCACACTAATCCGACTGAAAACGGCTACAGAGACGGAACGATC